>NC_088307.1:25357449-25616845 GCF_032854445.1 Liolophura sinensis | reverse complement strand
TTCATTTTGAATGATTCATGCACAGTATAGACCAACTAAGAGCTTTTTGAAAAGGTCGATTAATTTTCTTAGCAGAAAAACTTAAAGTGTTGATATCAAAAGTAGCATTTTAAGTCCTTTGTGTGCTTCTGAAAGTGCAGTTTTACATAGCAAACTTTCATACATAGAGATATGGTAACTTACATTGAAATAACTTATGCAAAGTGCACCTCCATGGGAATTAATGGCTCATTTTAGAGATACAACTAAATGGAAATTATTCATTTTCCAAAATGCGCCCACATGGAAATGACTCATTTTGGAAATACATCTACACTTACGTAGAGAAAGACTCAGTTTGGAAATGCATGTGCAGTGTACTTGCATGGAAATGACTCAGTTTGGAAATGCATGTACAGTGTACTTGCATGGAAATGACTCAGTTTGGAAATGCATGTGCAGTGTACTTGCATGGAAATGACTCAGTTTGGAAATGCATGTGCAGTGTACTTGCATGGAAATGACTCAGTTTGGAAATGCATGTACAGTGAACTTGCATGGAAATGACTCAGTTTGGAAATGCATGTACAGTGTACTTGCATGGAAATGACTCATACACATGTATTATGAATGGAACGGTGCAATTACATATATATACATGACTCATTTTCGAAATGCATCCAAATGAAAATGACTGATTTCGTAAACTCTGGTGAATAATTCTTCTGTCATATTCCTGTATTATATGTGTAAAACAGCACTAGATGAAAGAGTGGTGGAAATTTGTCCTGCAACAAGAAGGCACATTACATGCACCCTAAGGACTCCTTATTTGACTGAAAAATGACTGAAAAATTGTTAAGTACGATGTTAAACCCCAAGCACTCACTCACTCACTCACTCACTCACTCAACATGTTCAAGGTCCTCAGTTCATCCAGAAATTTTTGTACATGTAGATGTTTTCTTGTGAATTAGTATGAAGTATTTCTCTGATGTTGACAGCTTGTCTGGCAAGTTATTTTGTTTGTGCGTGGTATATGCCAGCAACAGCAACCTGCAGATGGTTAATTGTGAGTTCCCCCCACACACTGCTTGGTTTCTTCTCACCATATTGCTGGCTACCATTGTATAAGTGAAAGAAATATTCTTGAGTAATCAAATCAAAAACGCCCATCAACAAATAAATAATTTTGTTTGTGAGCTTTTTTCTTTTGAAGGATATTCTAATTTTAGGACTTTGAAATCTGGAATTACTTGTGACATTCACAGAGCTTATAATTCAGTTGCACATTTTTTGAACAAAATGTTTTTATCCTAATTTGAATTTAAGCCTGTCGCATCCGGGGGGGATGATGAAAGATAAGAAATGAGCATAGAATTAACATTAAGGAAGTCTGCTATCAAAAATATCTCAGAATAAATGTGTTCATGCAAAGTCTTTATTTCTATTTTTGCTTGACCCGTTTTTCATCCCAACCAGCAGACCGATTTACCCGATCATTTGTTCATCTTTGCAAATGCAAGTATTTTATTTCAAGGCTCGTCCAAGCAATATCTAAGCATCCATATTTCATATTTTAGGCCTGTTTTAATCTGAGCTGTTTGTCAGCTTCTCAACAAATGAATGAATGCATTCCTGCGCGTCTGTGAGCCATGCCTTATTAAAGGTAATTTCCCAGCTGATGAAAACTGAGTGAAATATCCTAAAGTGGACGGTGTGACTATTGCTCGAGTCATTGTGTCTTCATCCTGACGGCACAGTGTCACAGAAGGAACTTTTTGCACAAAGACACAGCTGATGCACAGATTGGCTTACACAGTCTCGTGCTTTGTGTCTCGTCCTGTACAGAAGAATAAAAAAAATCTCAGATTCCTTTGTCTCAAAACAGCACAAGCAATTCCCATAGTTCCCTTTATAATGCCTTGTGATTGCTTTGTTTCATGCACCCCGGCTAAGCCCCTGCCGATAACATTAATCTTTTACACATTTGTTTTCGAGTTGACCTTGAATCTGCCTGCGGGAGAATGCACCCTGAAGGTCGTGACTCCGTGGAGAGTGCTGTAATTTGGCAACATTTGAGCTGGCCGTGGTAATACCAGGGTTATTGAATGACGTGGTTAGATGCTAACACACTCTGGTTGTACTGCTATTTGAAATGTGACAGAAACCCCTGAAGGACATGTCACCCATCTTCGCCAGCTGCAAGCCTCTAATTCCACAGGGTCACCATTGTCATTTGGAGGGGGGAAAATCAAACCCACACACAATGCATTGCAGAGACAAAGACTTGGAAACCAGTCATCGTCATTGTAGCGAATGACGAATGGGTTTTGTCGGAATGTCCAAACTGAGGAAAACGTGGATTTCATGAGCACGCCAAATTCTGCATGTGTATCACATCTGATTATCTTGATTTTATTTTCATTTTGAAATTGCTTGAAAATATTCAAAAGAACAAAAGGTGGATTACATTAAAGCACATTGGATATCACAAATTTGACAGACAGACAGACAGACAGAGCTACTTAGCACACCTAATATTTCGTATATCAGGTACAAGCCAAGCCTTGAATGAACAGGGAATTTCAAGATCCCGTCCTCTCACTGTTTGTAAGGCCTCGGTGGCTGTGGTGCTTGTAGGACCTTCACGCAATCCTACATTTATGTCTTCCATGAAACTTACCCCCTTGTCCTTTGCTGATCTGGTAGAACAAGTCTGTGCCATATGTCACATGTGGGGAAACTTTGTTGAAGTACCTGTGACTTGCCAGGGAAGGTTGTTGATGTACCCAGTGGATTTACTGCACACATAAATCTGACTATAACCATCAAATAAATGAAAAAGTCTTGTTTATGTGGCGTTAAACAACAATCAGATATAGAGCTAGCTTAAAACTTGATACCCAAGGGACATCTGCTGAATTATGTAGCCAGAGTGCCCAGTCTGCTTCCTCTGTCATTGTCCAGACTTAATGCAATATTGATGTACGTGGTCAAAGCTGGTCAAGGCTTTTGTCTGAGTAAAACAGGTCAGTTGGTCAAATCAGACAGCACTATTGATGGTTTTGTAGGTATGTTTACATATGGAGAGTACCTCTGGGGGCAAATCTTCAATGGAAGGTTATGCTTTTGAGCACAGTATTCTGTTAAACCGTTCAGGCGAAGTACTAAAGGTTGTGGCTAGCGTGTCGCTAGCTCACTACTAGCACACTTTTAGCACACTTTTAGCACACTTTTCCAATATTCCAGTATTATTCACCTGTAGCTTGCATTCTCACATTGTTTAGTACATCTGTACCCTGGGATAACTTTCAAAAATTTATAAGCTTAGTTTAATACAGTGTTTCAGCTGAAGTTTAGCATTTTTAAATTGACACATTTTGTAGGATTCATCCACCTCATAGGACCTTAAGATATTTTGTGAAGTTTAATTAATTTTTTATCAGGAAAAACTTAAGTGTTAGCATCAAAAATATCACTTACGGCCTTTATGTTTTTGTGAAAGTGGATTTTTACCAGCCGAACTGACAGTAGTTCTTTACGGTGTTTCCTAATTTGACAGGAATTACCTGAGTCCGTCTCATGTACTGACTCATTGTCTTCCACAGATTTTCACCCGAGACGGATTCACCTGACTCAGCTGATAACGACAATAAAGGTAAGCCCTGATATGTAAGATGATATAAAAGTGTAAATACCTTAAATAACCATAAATTTCGTTCCATGACTAACTTGCCCATTTTTCCTGATTCCAAGAGTTCTGTTGATTTTAGAAAGGTGTTTTGAGGTTAGCTTGGAACATGGTATGATATTCTAGTGGAAAATTGTAAATTTCAGCACCAAAAATTGTATTTTGTGACATTTATTTGCCTTTGAAAATGCACTTATTATGCAGTTATTTAGGGGAAGTAAACAAATACGGACAAAAATTTACTATTATACCCTCGCCAATTGTACAAATGTTTGCTGATGTGAAACTTGATTGTTGAAACAGAACATAATCCATACTCACTCTCTAGAAACTCCCTGCCCAAGATAAGGACTGAACGTGAATCTCATATGCCCTTAATTCACTCACCTAACATGTTATTATTTCCTAATAAGTAAAACAACAACACTGCGTTTGTTTTGTGCTTAATTCTGCTGTAAACCATGGTGCTTAGGGTGTGCACATTGCTACTTTTTAAGCATATGCATGAAAAGTTGGAATCATACCTTAGCTGAGGCAAATTGGCAAGAGGCTGTATTTCACAGGCTAGGTGTGACAATTTGTCAGCTATCACACTGTCATGGCTACGCTGGTTTTGCTCTCGGTGCAGTGCGTCTTTAATTATTTGAGATAATGATGTGAGATGTATGCACAGTAGGTATGCCAACCATCGCACAGCCATCATTGCTCTTTTATTAATATCAGTATGCTCAGTATATCTGTAATATTACACTACTCCTATGTCCTTCGAATAAATCCAGAAATATATTTTTACTTATATTCTGTATATCTGATCGTTTGTTTTAAACATTTATTTCCACTTTTAACACATGCCGTACTAGGTGTGCCATAAAGAAGGTAGTCGGGACAGTTTTATAGCGTGTTTATTAGCTGTGCAAGTATAAAAGAAAGAATTCAGAGAGTAGATCAAAGGTAAGGTATTTATCAATGTACCTATCATATATCAGTGTGTTTGCCATAAATAACCTGAGGTGTTTTCAAATGTCTAGATTTAGGGGAAAACCATTATGCTTATGCCGTCAATAAACACATCAGTATTTCTGGCAATATGTTTGGTGGAGAGAGTTCAGTGATTCTCATTCAGCACAAACAATCTGAGGATATATTGCTGTGACCTGGTAAATATTTTCTGAGCAGAGCTAAATATTTATACCCTTCAATAATGAAGTACATTTTTGGTGGAACTTTTCTGCCCCTGTTATCAAGTTTGTCTGATAGCGAACGTTTTTGCAATCAGATAATTTATTGCACTTCGTGTACAATGGATGTGTGTATCAGCTATACCAGATAATTTTGAGATAAGGTTGAGAGAATTTTCTGCTAAGTACATGTAAATACTTTATGTTTTATATTAAAAAAAAAAATTCTAATATTTGAATGCATTTAATTCTGTTCCAAAAGAGTAAGAAATAGTATTTTTAGGTACAATTTCCACTGGTATGTCTGATGGCAGCAATGACTTAATTTTAGTTTGTCTTTCCTTTAATATCAGTATGTGTACTTTTCCATTCGTTTGTGACCATCCTTCTTCCAAATTTATCCCAATTTTAATGACCAGGAGGACACCATTATTAAAGAACATGAAAAAAATTGCATGTGAACCAATTTAAGGAGGACATGGCTTTCTGTTTCGTTTATTTCTGTGTAAAAGCAAATGGAAGTTTGAACACATTAACTAAACACAGTTTCTGATTATTTGAACTCAGCAATGTTTCTGTGCACATGAACTAAGCAATATTTGTAAACACATGAACCAAACAAAGTTTGTGAACACATGAACCAAACACTGTTTCTGAACACATGAACCAAACAAAGTTTGTGAACACATGAACCAAATAAAGTTTGTGAACACATGAACCAAACACAGTTTTTGAGAACATGAACCAATCAAAGTTTGTGAACACATGAACCAAACAGATTCTGAGCACATCAACCCATCAAAGTTTGTGAACACATGGACCAAATAAAGTTTCTAAACACATGAACCAAACAAAGTTGCTGAACACATGAACCAAACACAGTTTTTGAGCACATGAACTCAGCACAGTCTCTGAGCAAATGAACTCATCACATGCAGTTTCTAGCATGAACAAGTGTCTGTGTACATCCACTTAACACAGACACAAGTCCAGAAATGGTGAAGGGTTTATAATTTCCATTTTGTCCTCTTCACACAAATAACAGATTAACACCTGCGGATGACAGTTAGACAGCTTATGGATTTGTTACTATAATAATTCATAATTCTGCCTGCTTTTGACGTTAAATGCTATCTCACGAAGTGGATGGATCATTCCAGGACATGCCACAGCGCAATTTACACGCACCAGTGGTGGATTGTTAAGAAAATATCTTCATGCGATGATAACTGTTTTGCCACAACAGCTGGTCCGCAGCAAATTATTGACTGCTTACTGATTGGTCGAGAAGTATAAGAACTGTTCATCAGTATGTATTTTTGTATTTCCCCCAAGGCTCTGAAAATGTCTGGCTATTTTTGGAAAGCTTAAACGATTTGTCTTCATATGTTATAATCTAAAGATGATAAAAGCTTTATGATGAAGATTTTAGCAGGAATCTGAAAAAATAAAGATACATGGAACCTCTACTTCCACTCCAAAATCTGATGTTGCTGAAGTTTTGCCTCTCTAGAATTTTAGTTTGGCTCTTTTTTTGCTTCTTAAATTCTCACATTAAATTATGCAGTAGTAAAGGCAAATTTTCTGCCAATTGGAAGGATGTTACATAATATATCCAGAAGTAATTTTTTTTTCAACAAAAATTGTGGAAAAGAAATACATTTTTAGGTGTTTTTTTTTTTCCAACCCCGTAGAGAATATTGGCCAGTGGGTAATTTGATTGTGTCTGTCCAGCCATCTGTCTGTCCATTCGTGTTAACACAATATCTCCTGAACAGAATACTTCAAGTTTGCACCACCTTTACATTGAGTCACGATTAAGAACCCTCTAAGTTTTCAGCGACCTTGACCGTTGATCATTTGAATGTTCCATGACCAGTCGTTTATGTCTTGGATACATGTATCTTTCAGCTTTTCCGTCTGATCATTTCCCGTGAAACAGTTAGACTCAAGTTCACCAAACTTGTACTAAACTCACACTTTGTCATGGGGAAGGACCCTAATGATTTTCAGCGAACTAGTTGAGCATTTTTTTTTTTTGCCCTTCCATCTGCTCATTTCCGTGAAAACATTTTCACATTTAAAGGCTGCACGGTTTAGATGACATCTTGAATAGTTATTTATGTATTCTTTTTATTTTTATACCTTTTTAAATGAAATTAAAATGTGCATAAATGGTACTGAAAGTTGCTCTTGTATTTGTGAAAAGATTGAGGATATGTAGTACATGTAGACAGACTTCATGATAGCATATACATATAGTATAACTCTTTAACCTTTTGGTGGTATATTTCTGGATGGCTATAAATCTGAGGAGGATCCTCGTGTCTGGGCTGATTAAACATAGAATCCTAATTCCTGGCCAAATCCTCTGTCTGTAAAAGAATCCCGTATTCCGACTCTGGAATATTATCTGGATTATGGTAACGCCCAAGTTTTACTTGGCACCAAACGCACCGTAATGGACAAGTGGTTAGAACATCAGCTTTCTAATCAGGAGATCCAGGTTCAATCCTATGTCGGGTCAGGCTTTAATAGACTACAATTGAGCAATTCAGTGCAAGTTTAAGTTCTGATTGACCAAGTATTTGTACATGAGATAGGGTATCAAGTTTGGCATCTTTAAAAAGTGTTTTCCATTTCGCTTTCCTCTGAGAAAAGATTTACAGTATATATAAAATATCGAATATAAAATGCAGGAAAGGTCTATTCCCTTGATGATTACCCAAATTAAGCCAACACAGACCAGGTTAAGAAGAGTCATAAATTTTGCAAATGTTTTCAACGTTTTTTTGTGGTATAAATGTACCTCGCATATTTGATGTCATGTTAATGGTCCATATATTTAACTAACATTAGAATTTTAGATTGTAACAGAAGCTGTGGGATTCAGTCAGAAATGTGTCTAAAATTAGAAGTCAAATTACCACCTGATTTCAACTTCATTGTAATGTGATACGGTATAAAGCTGTGTTTATTACATCCAATATTTGCTATATACTTGAGGACCTTTTGAAGTTTTTCTATGCTTTTTAGGGGTTGCGTGTTGTAAAATGATCTCCATTGTAACTTTGTTTTTTGCCCAATGTTGTGCTTTTATCTTTTGCTTTTGGGACTAAAACCAGACTCTTTGATGTGAGTTTCATGTTACGTCCTGTTGAAGGTTTTTTTTTTTTTTATTTTGACTAATGCCAAAAAAATGTGGTACATGTATCATCTTTCTACCCAGCATGCATCGTGTGAAATCATCAAACTGACGTGGCTGTCTTTGTCACCATTGCCGATAACCCTGAGTCGCCTCCATCGGAGGAATCTTGCTTTGTACGGAGCAGAATGAGCCGAGCTGGACATTCTCTCTGTTTCACTCTCACTTCTCTGCCGAAATGGGGCGCGTCGACTGAGTTTGATTTCCAATACAGAAACCAAGACAATTTTTCCCTTCTGTGGCTGCCTTTTGTCTCCAGGGGAAATATTTTCATACCTCGAGGTTTTGAGGCCGGGTGGGGAATGAGTAACTGTTTAATAAGCCGCAGTCCTGTTTGGGGGATTCAGGGAATGAAAACACAAAAGAAATGCAATGAAGATTCCAAATGCAAGGAGATGCTCTGCAATTCTGCCTTGGGTTAAATTCATCCAAAGCAGCGACAATGGAGAAACAGTGATTTAGATGCTGGATGAATTCCTTTGCAAACATATGCAGTAGCTTCATGGTACATATGTGTCACATACGTTATAAGTGCTATCAAATTTCACAAATTTCATGTTCTGGAATTCGAGCTTTTATTGAAATTTTTCCTGACTTAAAGAAATATCTCAATGCTATGGAGCATTGTGTGTGCCATATACCTATATCTTAATTCTTCAACCTTTTCGCATATGAAAGAGCAGCCTACAACAAATTTTTTTATGCAAATTTTTAGACAAAACTACTTTGTTTAAATTGGCCACTTTCACGGCTTCACAAAAAGTACAATTTTATCAGTTAACACAAAATAATGCTTTCAGAATATGCTTGAATTAACACCTTGGAAACATGCGAAAAAGTTGAAGAATTACAGGAAGTGCTGTTAAATTTCACAGCATTGTTTTACACTAATTTATTGAAATTTTTCATGACTTATAGCAAAATTTCAGAGCTATAGATGAAACCACTTTACCAATCTCAGATTAATTTTGCAGATGTTTTTTGCACACTTCCAGTTTGATTCATCATTCCTGTATTTGTTTGATTGACGCCTTCTTTTATTTTCAAGTCGCCTCGTTTAAACATTTATGGAGCTACATTTCAAATAGGTAATTTACAGATGTACATATTTCAAAGATAGAACGGCTTCTGATTTTTGGCTGTTCATGAATCATTGTAGCTGAAATTTCCGCATTTTAGCATTTCGGCCTCAACCTGTGACAAGGGTAATCCCACCAGCTTGTCAACCACTTGACGGCCAACTTAATGCACATAGCACAGTTGAACTGAGAATATTGACTGAGTGAATGTGGCGCATAATCAAAAAAAAAAAAAGGAAGTCGGCAGCAACAGAGTGTAATTTGGCAGTTTTATTGGCTAGCCATCTAAATGGCAGTAGGGGAACCTTCATCTGTTCAAGGGAATCAGTAACGTATTACTAAAGCCTCCAAAGTTATCTCATTTATGGTGATTGGTCACATCAATACCATTCGTAGCCCCAGTAAAATACAGTCACAATGTGTTATTGACCAATACGACGAGACTTCATTTTGACCTCGGCCCTGTGCTTAGGGGTGACTATCTTTTCCTCTTTATTAAGCCATTGGTCACGGGCAGACCAAATTGTGTTGAACTTTGAGACGGATTGACTCGTCACCGTGATGAAATTTCAGGGTGAGCTCATGTCGATCGGTGATTTGGACCAGTGTCAAGGTCGCATAAATTACAACAGGAAAGCAATTTGTTGGGACAGCCGAACAGCTTCAGATTTCCAAACCTGTATCACATGTAGCTATAGTTGACAGGAGTCGGCATCACACCATGTTGGACTGTTCAAGACTCAAAGGAAATGACAGCTCAGAATTGAATTAAGTGTGCTGAAAACAGTGTCTGAGAGTATTGTTAATCTTTATACTTTAAGACTTTTGAAAATGGAGATGAATTCATTCAAATTTTTCGGTTCTAAGGTGGGCTTTATGGACCAAGTTGCCATTGGCAACTATTGTATTCTCATTTTGTAATTTCCTTATTAAATATTCACACACAATGTACATATACAGCTGCCTACTTACACAACAGTGGTGGATAATTCTGGAGTGTGAGATGATAGCTGCAACTTGAACACTTTTCCTTGTGGAGTTGTAACTATCTGTAAATATCAGACTTGTAACTATCTTAGAGTGTTGAAGATCAGGCTATACCTAAGAGTTTTGGAAAAAAAATCCATATTGGCTAATGAAATTACATCTGTAGGCTTTACCATTAGTATCTCAAATTATTGGGTACATGGGAAGGTTTGTCAGCAACCTGCCAATGGTCGTGGGTTTTCCCTCGGGCTTTGCCTGCTTTCCTCCCACCATAATGCTGGCCTTCGTTTTGTGATTGGAAATTATGTGGGCTGTTTATAAGATAATAGCAAAAACTTAATTGGATTTGTGCTGATCAATTTTTGCCAAATATCTCCAGAATAACCTTTTTAGCTATAGTTTACGATTACTTAAATATGTATGTTCAAAAAATGTGTTTTTTGTATATTGATATAAAATGAATGTACTGTTCAAGCAGGATATCACAAACAACTAAAGTGTCCTGGTGAAAACATTTGTGGGAATAAACATCGCTAAGGTGATGTACTTGTGACCTTTAACAAATGAATAATAAACCATTAGGGAAGCTGTCATTTTAGGCTGGTTTCTTGGAAAGAAAAAAATTAGTGAAAGCTGGAAGAGAAAACAAAATGATCGCCGGGAATATTAAAAATGAAACAGGGAAAAACAACTCTTTTTATGGTGGTAAAATTACAGTTGACATAGTGGTGTCGTGCGTATTTAGGCTTTCATATTCAGTCATTGATCATGAGTAACAGTGAACTGGGAAATAAACATGGAATAATAGAGCGAAAAGTAGAGGAAAAATACTCCTCTTCTTTGACAGTAATTAAATATAAGGTCTGTTGCAAAGCTGATTCCTGAGGCAAGTCCAGTACGATCAATGTGAATATTGCGTTAAGAAATTTGATACGATGTCTGTGGTCTTGAGGCAACCATGTTCAATTGTGTTAGGGCAAAAAAATAATACTTCACAAGTCTTCGAATTATAGATGTTTTCTCCGCTATATAACAGTCGCCATGGCAACTTGGTGGATGTCTCGGTGACGTAAGTGGAATTTATGCTGTGTTTTTGTGAATTTATAACAGACATAAGCCTGGCATTTGTGTCATAAAATTGTGTAGAGGAGTTAGATGGGTAACATGTGGTAGTGGAGGATAGGCTAGATAATATGAAGATACAAAGCTTCAGCAAGTGAACTGCACTAGTGTACATATGTAGCAAATAAATATGGGCATGTTATCCCTTTTGCCTTTTTTTGTAATAAACTCCTGATTTTTTAGGAACATCGAAGTGACTGGCTGCATCATGAGAGGCAAGTGGTCTGCACTCAACCTCGCCACCCCTTGGTGTAAACTCAAATTTACACGAGTGATACCCCCCATAAACTCGGTTGTGTATGTGCCTTAACGTATGATTTACTCGCCTGGCTTACTCACCAATTTTGCCGTAAATGGAAAAATGGCAAGGGAAAAACTTCTTGCCGGCTGTTTTCTGACCATCAGGCCTGCAAATATGCATGCCTGCAAAATGAAGCGTTTTTTTTTGTGTTTTTGTTTGTTTGTTTGTGTGGCGGTGTAATGTTCAACTTTCAACAATAATCCCCCCCCCCCCCCCCTCATCCCCCTGGAGATCAGGACAAGTCCTTCTTTTAGGAGGCTTGCACATGGAAAGGTTTGTCAGCAACCTGCGGATGGTTGTGAGTTTCTCCTGGGCTCTGCCCAGTTTCCACCCACCGTAATGCTGGCTGCCGTCGTGTAAGTGAAATATTCTTGGGTATGGCATAAAACACCAATCAAATAAAAAAATAAGTTCTTAATTCTGTTGCCAATATGTTTATTCTTCCTGTTTTATTAAACTTCCATGCTCAACACACCAGGCATAACACTCCTGTAACTTAAACTTCAAATACTAACCCCAGGATTCCGCTCTAACACTGAGCTGCAAGATAGAAAATACCCTGATTGCCATCTTGGAAGTTTCAGTCGTGACTAGAGGGTAGATTGAGCTCCAATCTGATGTTCACCATACTGAGACCAGTTTCAACAAGACAGTTAAAATTTTTTATTGGAACGGTCTGTTTTATAGCCTTTGGAGTTTAACATTGAAACATCAAAATTGAAACTGTTAAATAAATGTTAAAATAAATTTCAGCATTTTTCAAGTGATTGATTCATCTAGCACAAACTTTTTTTCAGTTTTATTCATTTCTTATCAACAGAAATTTATGTGTTGACATCAAAAGTATCCTTTGATTTTCTTCTGAAAACGCATTTTTACATTTTAAACTTTAGATTTCACAATGCAGCCATTGCGGTTGGTGGTTTACAGTGGGCATTTCAGTTTTATCTACCTATAACACTAACTGTCATGGTGGAGGTAAAAACATGATCAGTGTGACATTTAAGTAACGATTAATTAAATAAATGAATCAAATCTCAATACAATGCAGCCTTATAATAACTAGAATAAACTGTAAATATGATTTTAATCTGGACTAATGTTAAGACCGAGCTCAACAATCAATACATGTACATATGTTAAAACCTCAACCTTTTTGCATATGAAAGAGCAACTTTCAGTGCAATTTATGCACATTTTTATTTTGATTTAGGAGACAATACTACATAAGTTAGATTGGCCAGTTTCAGGGCTTCACAGAAGTATAATTTTACCAGTCTACACAGAATAATGCCTTCAGAATATGCTTGCATAAACACTTTGCAAACATGCGAAAACGATGAAGAATTAGGCCCAGATTTTGTTTCAGGTTTTGAAAAACTGGTGTTTTGGAAAAGTTTCTAGGTGATAGATATGGTTTATATAAGTATAGTTTAATACAGGAAACATTTATGTGTTCAACATAAATGTGTAGCCTAAGGTATTATGCTATGTTTTTTTGTGGAATTTCCAGGTACAGCCTTTTGGGAAGTTTCTTTGTTTCTTGGAGGCTGTACATGTGATATTTCCAGTGTTTATGTCCACAGTAATTTGGGTACCAGTATATGACCATATGCTATGATGCTCATTTTCCCTGTGGAATACCCTGTACTTCCACAATGGCTCAACAAAACTTGGTTTCATGATGTATTCTGCGTGCAAAACAGAGGTATAAAAACATTTTACTGAAGATGCTTTGGCGTATAGCATAGCTTGTTAGAGCTTTTAACTTTCCCGACGTTCCATTTACTCCATTCGGTTTTTGGACCACTATATTTTACCTCCACTCTGTGGAGATTACCAGCTGAGGCATTTTGCCCGCCTTGCCGAGCAGCAGATTTCATCCTGTCTAATCTGTTTTTTGTCATCGCCTCGAACCCAAAATTGGAACAAATTAGATGGGATTTAACAGAAGGTGTTGTTGGTTGCCAATTAAAACAGCCTGCTGACGTAACTTGTGATGGATGGCAGGCACAAATTTTCACCCATGTATTCGACAGAAATTGGCATTTTTTTTTTTCTTTTTGGGCTTCCTGCTGTGTTGCTGTTCAATGTAAGTGCGTTGTACTGGAGGCACTGGTGTTGACATGAAACTGGGCATGGTTTACAGATTGAACCATTCAAGGTATAAATTAAGATCGCAATCTGCTATAATCAAAATAATTATATTAGCCGAGAATAAACATTTGTGTGCTCCTGCTAAGCCTAAGGCTGCGAGATGTAAACAAACTAAGCCTCTAAACAGCAGCCAATTTGGAAGGGAGAAGCAGAGATTTCGGACAAGGATCCCCTGATTTATTATTGACTAGAGATAACGGTACAGTTTATAGTTTTATTTCCCAGATTTTTTTCAGTGATATATTGTGGTTTAGACTTCAACAATTTCTCAAGTCACACCAGTTCCTTATGTTAGAGTTAGAATCCTTTCGGTTTACAGTTGGTTTTACATGTACAAGGCCAAGTGTAGAAAAACAAAGTGTCCAAACTTTAATGGTGACATTGTGACTGCGCTTTAACAAATTTAAAAAATTCAACTCAAAATGATGGGTTCTAAGAGCTTTTAATCCTGTGAATGAAAGAAAATTACACGAAAACTTAACTTTTTATTGGTAAAATTTCATATTTTTGTTTCGTAGACTTGTTGGCTATAGTACAGCTTGCTTAGTTTGGGCGCCCAACAGTTTAGGAGCCCAAAAGTTTTGTAGAACCAAAATGGCCTTGGTGTACATGCATATCTGTGTGTTTGAGAATGATCAATGCAATTTTTTTACCTAGCGACCGTAAAAGTGAAATATTTTTGAGTATGCCATAATTAAAACACCAATCAAATAAATAAAATGTATATTTTCAGATTGTGAGGGACATAAAGAGCTGTACATCAAGGGGTGTACTGAAGTACTCTAGCTGAATGTGTACATGTAAGTACTTTTCCCTGAATGACATGATTGTTTTTCTTTGTATTTGTGGATTTTATCCAACAAGTTCAATTTTTCACATATCCTAGCTATCTTTTAATATTGGTGTCTATATTTTTAGCATGGATGTCCTATATTTTTAACATTGCGTCCCATGTTTTTACACAAGTCATTGAGTTAATAAGGTGCCTGGGTGTAAGACCACACGAAATCCCATATACGGGATAAACAGTTAGTATAAAACCCTACGTGTAGCTGAGATAAATTGACAAGAGACTGTTTTTCACCAGTTAGATGTAACAATTTACCAGCTATCACACTGTTGTCGCTGCTCTGGATATACTCTCTAACGTCTTTTTTAGTTCAGCTACTGTAATTTTGTGCTTGTTGTTATACAGTTTTAGGCACATTTTTTTGTCTCTTGATCGAAATAAACCTGAACAGGGGACTTTCGAGTTCAAACTTTTCTATCGCTAAGGATAATAATAGTTCTACTATATCATGTGACTATTCATAAATGTTTGACAACTAATAGGGATCATAATTACTATAACACTGGCTTTAAAACAACTTTAGTAATTGCTGTCTTCCATGTACTAATTTTAAGCACAAACAAAAAAAAGGAGAGAAACAGAATTTTTTTGCTATTGACCATAGTGGATATTGATGGCAAAACTGTAAAAAAAAGTAATCGTTTGAACTGTACTCTACCAGCATTTGGAGCAATTATATAGGCATGCTCTGACTCAACTGCTGGTTTTTCTTCTTTTTTCAATGTGATGTCTATCAGAGTTGTTGAGTAACACTTGTTCCCTTGTGCCCAGCACCCTCCTGCTCAGGCAGTCCCCACTGCTGATGTTTCTGCCTTCAAATTGTTGTTTACATTGACTGCTACAAGGTTTCACTTTTTTTGTTCTTCTCCAATAACTGCACTGGGGTGTATCTATACTTCCGTCTGTGCTGAATTCCTCACCCTGGCACTATTAATACTAATAGGGTATAAAATGAATCCTGTACATGTGGGACTTGTCAACCCAGAACCCAGTAACCTGGACAGCTCCCAGCATGCCCTGGGTAATATGCAGACTCTGGGTCTGTGGATATGTGTACATAGAATAGTGTAGACAGTATCAAATTGGAAGGGATTCCATGTCACCCCCATGTGCTTTGTATGATTATTTTTCTCTTGTATTGTGATAAGATTTGATATATTTGTACTTTGGAGGTTATTTGATAAAGAAAATTCTCCCACTGGACATTAATGGTTGTGGACATCTTTCTAGCTGTCTGTGAATCACTTGCTCTTCCTGACAAGGCAAAGGCATTGCAGGTGGGAGCTCAAAACCAGTTCTTAGTAATGTATTTTTTTTAAATTGTAAATTGGACTTGTATATAAAGTTTTCCACTCCTAGTTGCCTATGTCTTATATGACGAAGAAAAATTTAATTGAAATGTGCAGGAAAATAATTGTGAAAGTAACATTTATTTGAGATTCCAACATTTGACATGAGATATGACATAAGGCAGAGGCACAGGTTGACTCTGAACATTTGTTTTGAAAATTGTGTTCAGACATTCATTTTAGTAATTCTTTTTAGTAAGTCTAAATAATCCGTAGGGTTGCTTTGCGGGAATCCAGCAGAATCTAGGACAAATCTAATGGCACAAAGTATGCAATTACTCCAAGTTTTAATACAGTGTAAATAAATTTTTTTGTTTTGAGGATTCCGGCTGACATAAACATCATTTTACAGGGGTAGAAATAAGTCCCACAAATCAAAAGGCCAGCAGGGCCAGTTGACTTGGAAATCAATAGGCCCTTGCCCAATTGTTTAAGTCCCACAAATCAAGATAAAAAACAAGCACCATGCCAGTAAAGTTTTAATATTGTAGGTTATTCTGATATATACAGTTTATTATTATCTTTGTTCAAAGAATTCCATGATTACTTGTTACCGATGACATGAACAATTTTTTGAAGAAGTTCAGGTACTAGAGGTTTGTAACCCAGAAATCAGCTGTTCAGGTACTAGAGGTTTGTAACCCAGAAATCAGCTGTTCAGGTACTAGAGGTTTGTAACCCAGAAATCAGCTGTGAACTTTTTATTTTGGGTAAGACCTTGAGGGGCCAGCAATCTTCCCATGGGCCATATTAGTAAAATATTAACCATCCCTAGACCAAAGATTTCAGCCACAATTACATTAGTAATGGATTTGCTATATTGCTGTGACATTTGACAGTTGCATGCAACAATAAAATCTTTCCTTTAGTTCCAAAACTCCAGTGTAGATGCAAGTCAAATTTACAACCAAACTGTTTAAAGCCGTTCTGATTTGCGCTACTTCTGGTGTTTCTTCGCTACTTTATAGCCAACAAAGTATTTTAACAAAAATCTCTTCAGACACCCCTTTTCCCCCTGTTCATTTCATTGCAATCTTCTCATTAGTTTTGGATATCTTGTGGTATTGATCATCCTCAGTAGCTGGTCAGAACCACTACCACTGCTGTAGATGTCAAACGGCCGTTGTACACAGGTGGCATTTCCCACAATTTATTAGACGCTCACTCAGAAGAGACACAGCCACTGAGATAGCCAGTATCATGGTGACATTCACTAGAAACCAACACTGTTGTTATCTGCTTTTTTTTTCACTGTTTTCGGCATGCAGAAGATTGATCAAAGTAAAGATGAATGAACTTCTAATTTGTTTACCTACTATGCCTTAATTCACCAAAGTTTGTTTACACATTTAAAGCCCTTATTTTCCCTCCCTGCCATTAAAATTTGGCTTGGCATACCAGACTTATCCCAACTCTCACCACAGCGTCAAAGATTTCATTATCAGTGGGCCAGCGGTTATTTCGACCCCTGCTGTATTTCATTATTTTTCAGTTAGTTTATGTTAAAGAATTTGCTTGCAGTGTAGGATAAAACCCGCAGTTAGGTGATTCCTTTCAATTTCCAAATTAGTTCACAGTTTATTTTGATCTCTGTTAGTCAGCATAGAGGTTCTAGTGATTGTATGTTTTGAAAGTTATCATGGCAAACAACAACAACGCCCATTCGAAATAGCGTGTAAAAAGTCGAACAAGGCACGCATTATGGCGATGTTTAAGATCGTACGTCCACTTATTGAGAGGGGGTATGAATTGGAAATTTTGAGAACAGTTGGTCATTTTGAAAATTATTTTTGTGATTTTGTTACGGGAATCCCAGCAGGTGCCCGTCAATTTGGTTTACGGGAGTCAAGGCGAAAATCGTATTCCCAGATCCCTGTCGAAAGTAAAGCCCTGGTATTTGTGTAAAGTTATTTAGAGGATGTGTTTTCTTATTTAATATATGGTAAGTGTTTGAGTTGGCAGGAAAGGTCGCCAGAGATAGTCCCAAAATGGATTTTAACTAAACAAACTTGAACCAGTTGGACAATAAATAAGAGAAGAGGTAACAATAGAAGAAACAGAAACTTTCATGATTAGCATTAACAGGATGTGTATACAACTGAGTACAACTGGGACCTTCCCTAGTACAAATACTCATGTAATATGGGGTCAAGGTACATTTTATGTATTTTATTTTGAAGTCCATTGCCACTTGTGTGATGATGATGTATGGACATATTGACAATATATTACTGGTCATACTGATAATGTATTACTGCATGGTCATACTGATAATGCATTACTGCATGGTCATACTGATAATGTATTACTGCACGGTCATACTGATAATGCATTCCTGCATGGTCATTTTGATAATGCATTACTGCATGGTCATACTGATAATGCATTACTGCATGGTCATACTGAAAATGTATTACTGCATGGTCATACTGATAATGCATTCCTGCATGGTCATACTGATAATGCATTACTGCATGGTCATACTGATAATGCATTCCTGCATGGTCATACTGATAATGAATTACTGGATGTACTGGCAGTGCCTTACTGGACACACTGGCAAAGCATTACTGGACGTACTGGCAAAGCATTACTGGACGTACTGGCAATGTATTACTGGACGTACTGGCAATGAATTACAGAAGCATTATAGGTTAACAAATTGTAGCTATTGGAGGTCATATTTCAACATGCCATGGTCTTGTTTTTATATATACGGCACATGTAACTGCTTATTTGTATAATGTACAGCTCCTAAAAGCATACAGCCAAAAGCTTATATAGCTGTAAGATTGACTGCTGCTAAAGGGGAGTAATACATGAACCAGTAAGCCACAGACTGCCAGAAAAACAAGAGAATCTACATAGTTTGGGAAAAGCCTAGGCGATATCCAACAGACTAGGCTGCCCACAGTCATTAAGATACTTTCCCACGATAGGGAAATGAAATGTAATCCACTCTTAAATACATACACCAGCTAGTCTTAGTTGGGGATGAAGGGGGTGGTAGGGTGGCGGAGTGGGTGAGGATGTAAGATTAAGCCACTGGTGGGCGACAAACGCCATTAATGGACCTTGGTGTTCAGTCAGAGGAGGTACATGTATATGTAAGGGAGCTTTATGGTAAGTTAAATGGCCTTAAATTTCGCATGGCCATATGTGGGAAGGTCTGCCAGCAATCCGCGGATGGTCGTGGGTTTCCAGCTGGGAGGCTGGCATAAAATTCCTTGGCATAATGCTGGCTGTTGTGGCATAAGTGAAATATTCCTGAGTGTGGCGTAAAACACCAATGAAAGAGATAAATAAATTTCGCTCAAAAAAAGTACACTTCATAGGCAAATAAAGATGTCTAAAAGTATTACTTTTAATGGAAAAGAATATTAGCAGACCGGTAGATTTTAAGACCAGTACAGTTTTCAGAATCAGACAAAATTAGGGGCAAAATTTTATGTTATTTGACGTGTGTGCTGGGCATTCTTTGCTGGCTTCAAGCGCCTAATGGTTAGGCCGTCCCCCTCGAAATCGGGGCATACTGAAGACTTCGAAAATGGTACTTTTCGTTGCCTCGCTTGGAGCTCAGCACTGAGAGGTTAGAGCAAGGAAACAGGACTGGTTAGCCCGGTGTCAGTATAATGTGACTTCTTGGGGTGTCATGTCTGGTGTCTTCAGCATGATATTTCAGTGGCGATAGCAGTAAGGTGGAGACACAGTGTATGTACACACACCTAATGACTCCTTGTTGTCTGAATGACTGATAAATTGTTAAGTATAATCTTAAACCCCAAGCAATCATTCATTCATTCATTTCATGACTGTCTGATTTAGTACCGTGACCGTCTGATTCAGTACCGTGAGTGTCTGATTCAGGATCCTGACTGTCTGATTCAGGACCCTGACTGTCTGATTCAGGACCCTGACTGTCTGATTCAGGACCCTGACTGTCTTATTCAGCACTGTGACTGTCTGATTTAGTACCATGACTGTCTGATTCAGTACCCTGACTGTCTGATTCAGTACCATGACTGTCTGATTCAGTACCATGACTGTCTGATTCAGTACCCTGACTGTCTGATTCAGTACTGTGACTGTCTGATTCAGTACCATGACTGTCTGATTCAGTACTGTGACTGTCTGGTTCAGTACCATGACTGTCTGATTCAGGACCCTGACTGTCTGGTTCAGTACTTTGACTGTCTGGTTCAGTACTTTGACTGTCTGATTCAGTACTGCGACTGTCTGATTCAGTACCCTGACTGTCTGATTCAGCACTGCGACTGTCTGAGTTAGTACCATGATTGTCTGAGTTAGTACCATGACTGTCTGATTCAGTACCCTGACTGTCTGATTCAGTACTGTGGCTGTTTGAGTTAGTACTGTGACTGTCTGAGTTAGTACTGTGACTGTCTGACTCAGGACCCTGACTGTCTGAGTTAGTACCATGACTGTCTGATTCAGTACCGTGACTGTCTGATTCAGTACCCTGACTGTCTGATTCAGTACTGTGACCGTCTGATTCAGTACCCTGACTGTCTGATTCAGTACCCTGACTGTCTGATTCAGTACCCTGACTGTCTGATTCAGGACTGTGACTGTCTGATTCAGTACCCTGACTGTCTGATTCAGTACCATGACTGTCTGAGTTAGTACCATGACTGTCTGATTCAGTACCCTGACTGTCTGGTTCAGTACCCTGACTGTCTGATTCAGTACCGTGACTGTCTGATTCAGTACCCTGACTGTCTGATTCAGTACCATGACTGTCTGAGTTAGTACCATGACTGTCTGATTCAGTACCATGACTGTCTGGTTCAGTACCGTGACTGTCTGATTCAGTACCCTGACTGTCTGGTTCAGTACCCTGACTGTCTGATTCAGTACCATGACTGTCTGATTCAGGACCCTGACTGTCTGATTCTGTACCGTGACTGTCTGGTTCAGTACCGTGACTGTCTGATTCAGTACCATGACTGTCTGGTTCAGTACCCTGACTGTCTGATTCAGTACCATGACTGTCTGATTCAGGACCCTGACCATCTGATTCAGTACCCTGACTGTCTGATTCAGTACCATGACTGTCTGAGTTAGTACCATGACTGTCTGATTCAGTACCATGACTGTCTGGTTCAGTACCGTGACTGTCTGATTGAGTATAGTGAAGGATACCTATACATTCTCCACAGGAACAATTGTGGCGCACCAGTGGCATGAATTAAAATGTAGTTCTAGGAGTACTAACATACCTGGCAATAAGTTTTGAGTTGGCACAAGACATGATTGTCAATATTTCAAACTATCCATATTAATTTTCCCATAAACCCATATTAATTAGTTAAACAGTTGCAGTGTTAATTATTAAAAGGCAGTGTTCGCCCTGCATCAAACAGTTGACCCCTGTGAAAATACTGTTGGGGACGAACTACTGTAATTATCCAATTAGTTAACTAATTATCAAATCTCACAGAACAAATGAACAAATGTGTGTGTTAATAGTCAATCACTTATTTTACCAATTTAGTCCCAGGAGCTTCCCACCAATGTGAGTTCAAGTCCTCGTGCTGGCTTCCTCTTTGGCCGTCTGTGGGAAGGTCTTCCACCAACCTGGGGATGGTCATGGGCGTCCCCTGGGCTCTGCCCGGTTTCCTCCTACCATAATGCTCTAGGCCACTGTCGTATAAGTGAAATATTCTTGAGTACAGTGTAATACACCAGTCAAATAAATAAATAAATAAATTACTGATTTAGTCAATTGGTAATCTGTTGCTGGAATGGACAGAAGAAATTTAGTAACAGATTTAAAACAGCTCATGTAGAAGTCATGAGTGGTTTGTCTTTTGTATCCATACATACAAACATATGTTCTCCTATGATTGGTTAATAGTCAAATCCATTCACTTTGAGAACAACTTTTTTTCAAAAATGACAAAAAAAAACAAAAAAAGTTCCCCTCTCTGGAGTGGCTAATCACATATCCACTTCTACGAAAGTTCTTTTTTTTTTTTCTACTGTGGATTTTTGTGGGCTGAAAATAAGATTCCCTCACATTACTGTAATTCTTCAATTTTTTCGCATGCTTTCTTCAAGCATATTTGAATGCATTATTTTGTGTAGAATCATAAAATTACACTTTTTGTGAAGCACTGCAATTGGTCAACCCAACCTAGTGTAGTTTGATCTCCAAAATCAACTGAAAAATGTGTATAAATTACAGTTGATCTTTCACCTGCGAAAAGTTTGAGTAAATAAGGTAGATCTATAAGGCATGGCTGCTCCCATAAATTCCACGATATTGGGGATACATTATGGTAAGGCTCTAGGTTCCCCCGCCCGTCAGATATGCTGCTGTTTGTAAGCTGGAGGGATTTCAGTGTAAATGTCTTAGCTGTTTCGGCTCCCTGTCTGTAACCATTAGTCTTGCATGCTTCCCTGACATTTCATGTTGAGTTCAGTTGCTTTTTTTTTTGTGGAGACTTGAGTCTTTCCGCGCGATTTATTTGAGCCGTAAGTCAAGGTGAGGGTTGTTGTTGAAGCCTTGTAACAACGTGGCCTTTGTCGTAAGTTCACCTTGATTTGCTGAAGTAAGAGCTAATTGGGTGGAAAATAGGCAGGATTATGTTCACTGGCTGTGGGTAAATTACATGTTCCAGGCTTGGATAAATATGTCCAGTGTGTTTGCATGATTCAAAAATTTCTGGTCAGGATTATTTCCCATGTCAAAGATGAATATTTTGATTTATGACAATTTACGGACTATCATAGTTAAACGATTTGGAAACTCATTTGACTCATTCGCCTAGAACTTTCCTTGCGCCTTTACTGCCATCATTGAAAGCTGCTGACTGTTTTCTGTTCGCATGAACCCATCCTAAGTTTCCCACTCTTTATACTATTTTTTTTTTTATGTGGTGACTTGTGATGAATGTTGGTTTGTAAAACTGGTCTTGCGACTAGTCAACAGGAATATCTATTAGCGGCTAACGGCTGCTTTACAAATGTTAGTTTCAACGCCTAGATGATGCATAGCCCTATATTCATTGGGCAACAAACTATGGCACAGTGGTCATAATGACCTTGCCTTTCAATCTCTAGGTCTCCTCATCCGAGAGTGTGTGTGCAAGTGTCTCTGGATCGACGCATTCTATCAGCCACTGTTCGCTTAATTCTGATCAAATATGCTTTTCTACCCTGCTTCAGATTGCGATAAAGATGATCTACAAGTCTTGAATGAATGAATGAATGAAAGAATGAGTGCTGTACTGAACAGTTTTTCAGTCATATGACGACAAGGAGTCATTAGATGTTTGAGTCCATGCCCCCAAAGTAATAACATAAGACACCAGACATGAAACTCCATCCAGTCACATTATACTGACGCCGGGCCAACCAGCCCTGTTTATTTCCTGGCTCTAACCTCTCAGTGCTGTGTGCTAAGCGAGGCAGCAACAAGTAGCATTTGTAAAGTCTTTGGTATGGGCTGACCCGGGTTTGATCCCGGGGTCTCTCGACTTCGAGGTGGACTCTAACCATTTGGCCTCTGAAATCGTAATACCTTGATGGAAATAAGTGGTTGACTGTGCTGTGGCTTGTGGTGTTGTATGAAGTTAGCACCAAATATGATGTATGTCACATGCAGGAAAGTTTGCCAGTGACATGCCAAAGGTCGGGGGTTTACTGCAAGTGCTCCCGTTTCTGCCACACATAAAATTGGCTGCCATTATGTGAGTGAAAAATGATGGAGTTATTAAATTATATGGTTGTAAACACCAATCAAATAAATCAGTAAATATAAATAAGGAATGGGACTGATATATAGTGTAATGAGACATATGTCTTGCATGCCTAATACATTTATAGGGAATGCTTAATTTATTTATTTTATGCCGTACTCAAGAATATTTCACTTACACAACTGCGGCCAGCATTATGGTGGGAGGAATCCAGGCAGAGTCCCGGGGAACCCCATGACCATCCACAGGTTGCTGACCGACCTTCCGTGCTAGCAGGCTGACTATCAGACCACAGTCAGGCCTCTGGAATGCTCAACTGGAGAACTTCACCTGATAATCTCCATTTCTTAATCTGTGCTTCTGAGCATATTCATTGATTTACTTGGGCATTAGTTTCCTTCACCCATAAAACCACAGTATCTGCAAGTGAAACTTTCTTGTATGGCACTCAGTGCCAATGAAATAAATAAATAAGCTGTTAATGTTGGGAAATACATGTATGTGAAATTCTCACTATGCCACTCAATTGTTCCAGACATCGGAAAAGAGGTTAACTAAATAGCCGTGAGACTCTGTGCTGTTGAATACCAGTTTTATGACCAGGGGATGTTCCCGGGAGTTTATGGCAGTCATTCTGGGGATATCATCTCTGCTTATCTGCAGGCTTCCACCTTTGCCAGGATGGATGTATGTCTCACTCAGGAGTGAAGAGAGCTTTTAAATTACTTACTTTAAGTCAGTTTTTGACAGAAGAAGCGTGTTAACATGATATATGCATCCGATCTCACATGTACACTTGCACATGTATACTGGATATTACCAAAATGGCAGCCATGCAGCCTGGAATTTCTTGAAAACCTTTCATACATCCCATTGTCTGGTACCTGTTTCATGGGTCATATGTATTACGCTTTGATGTCCATCCGTCCGTCTGTCTGTCAGCCTCTCAACTAAGACTTTAACTACAGAATCTATAGAACCACTTCACTTAAAGAGTTGTAGAATTTGTTCACTTTTTGTCTACCACCAGAACAGATGTCTGTTTAAAACAGGGTCACAGTTTAAATTAAATTTACAGCTATGCACCTTTCCATGATAATTATATGTATATATGTATAGTTTTTCACCTGCCTGTAAAAAGTTCAGGTATAACTGATGCAATACCTTGAGTGACAACATAACATTGATGCCAGTATTAAGGTAAACATCAATATGCATGTATATGAAACAGTGACTGCATGTATTGAGATCTGGTTTTGCGAACATACATGTAAATAGCATAAATATATGTAAATGAGGGTGATGGCGTTGCATTGTTGATGCCCTTTGTGTATATTAATGACAGTGACTGCATGTATTGAGATCTGGTTTTGCGTACATACATGTAAATAGCACTGTAGCATGAGGGTGATGACGTTGCATTGTTGACGCCCTTTGTGTATATTAATGACAGTGACTTACAAAATTTACTTCTGAAGCCTTTTGTGTTTTAGAATCCAAGTTAATTTGAATGTTTAGGTCTACTCCATGTAGTGGGATGTCCCAATGTTGTTGTCCTGTGTGTATGTTAATTCACAAAATTCACAGCGTAATTTTCTTGTGTATTGGAATCAGAGTTAAGGTAAATGAGTATTGAGCCGAAACAGTCGCCATTCTCCAGGTTCTGGTTTTATGAAACTGTTGCAACATCTGTTTGTTAGCCTTGCCTATACCATATCTGCATGTACGTGAAAAACAGTCTCACTGGAAGAATCCAAACTGTGGATGGTTGTGGATTTCCCACAACCACTGTCTGTTTTCCTCCCACCATAATGCTGGCCGTCGTCGTATAAGTGAAATATCCTTGAGTATGGTGTAAAATACTACCGGTAATCAAATAAATAAAAATTCACATGAAATCCTGTGTATTTCAATCTTCAACACCTACAAGCCTATAATGTCAGTTTTGTGGTGTTAATTATGTGCCTAGACAGGCGTATCTTCAGGCTCCGAAACTGTTATTTTAAAGTGTAAAAGTTTCCGACCTATTAACCAATGAGCTGGTTGTTTTTGCCCTGGTTCAGAGAAGACCTTACTTCAAGGGTCGATTCTACATGCAAAGCAGTTGCCATTTGCACGAAGTTGCATGACAATATATATATAGTGAAGAGATACATGTATGTCACCAAGATAACTGCATTTGGTCTGGTGATGCGACAGTTTCAATAAACTGGAGAGTGACGAGTGTGTTGATTCTTCATGCGTATACCTATAATGTTTGGTTTTCATCTAAACACCTAAAAATCTTCACTGCCATCCAATAAGTGAAATATTCTTGAGTATTACGCCAAACGTCAATGAAATAAAAAACTCGCTCATGCTGAAGAGTGAAATTGCTGTTTGTCCATTCGTCTGTCAACGTTATCTGTCGCAGATGTAATTTAGATATAATAATTATAAACATATTTGCTGAAATATAGCGCATTAATTTGCGCATGCAAAGAGAGATCCAGTCTCAGTATTTATACAAATGTCAACCCTCTTCTGTGGAAGATTCTTTTTATCCAATTGAAGTGTACCACCCTCATTGTGGACATGTATATATATTAATAGTACCGGGTACTCCATTCAAGAAACCAGTCTTCCTTCCCCAGAAAGTGATGGACAAACAAACTTCCTCCCTATCAGAAGATGGCACTTCAAAGGGAGTGAACTGTAGCCAGAGTGTCTGAGGTAGCTGTAGACTGACAGGTTTAATTAAGTGCGGCTCAGGTGATGTAAAGTGGCAGGTATAGAGATAGAGGGAGAAGTGTGAACTCAGGCTCAGAGTGACGGGCCAGGGAAGTGGGGAGGGGCGGTTGGGTTCGAAGCCCATGTGTACCTCAATGATATAACCAGACTACCCCAGCCCACCAGAGTGGGTACAGCCCTTAGAGTGCAACACGCTAGCTGTTGCTTACATCTGGACGATAACATCAGAACCCACTCGTTACATCGAGATTATTTTGTTGATTACATGTCTGGAATAATTTCTGGAATTGGTGTTAAATCTGTCAAGTTGAAAAAAAAAGGAAAAGAAGAAAATAAGACATCCATGTTCTTGAACAGTATGATAAAATGTGAATGAAAAGGATGAAAGTAAAACAATGATGAATGGATGAAAGTTAAACGTAATGGAAGGAATGAAAGTTAAATGTTAAAGTAAGTGAATGAAAGTTAAAGGAAGTGAATGAAAGTTAAAGGAAATGGAATGAATCAATGTTAAACATGATGGAATGAATGAAAGTTAAATGCATTGAATGAAAGTTAAACATAATGGAATGATTGAAAGTTAAACGTAATGGAATGAATGGAAGTTAAACATAATGGAATGAGTGAAAGTTAAACATAATTGAATGAATGAAAGTAAAATTTAATGGAATGAATGAAAGTTAATGGAAATGGAATGAATGAAATTTAAAGGAAATGGAATGAAGGAAATTTTAAGGAAATAGAATGAATGAAAATTAAACATAATGGAATGAATGAAAGTTAAAGTTAAACATAATGGAATGAATGAAAGTTAAAGTTAAACATAATGGAATGAATGAAAGTTAAAGGAAATTGAATGAATGAAAGTTAAACATAATGGAATGAGTGAAAGTTAAGCGTACAGGGAATGAAAGTTAAAGGGAAAGGAGTGAATGAAAGTAAAATGTAATAGAATGATTGAAAGTTAAATGTAATGAATGAAAGTTAAACATAATGGAACGAATGAAAGTAAAATGTAATGGAATGAATGAAATTTAAGGGAAATGGAATAAATGAAAGTTAAACATAATGGAATGAATGAAAATTAAAGGAAATCCAGTGAATGAAAGTTTAACATGATGGAATGAATGAAAGTTGAATATGATGAAATGAATGAATGGAGTATATCTTTTGAAAGAGAAATATGAATTGACTTTTTTCACATGTATGTTACAAACTCTTACGCTGCTGTATGAAGCTTAATATCTACCAAATGGTTAATGTATTAGTAGAATGCTCAAACTTGTTTATAAGTCAGGTATGTGATCGGAGGGTAGGATGCTTTCCACGTATATCCTTTTTCCCCCCAACCAAAATAAGTGCAATACATTTTGGTGGTACACATCATATTACAGAGAAGCTCTGCATTTACCTGTAAAGGCCTTGATTTTTTCAAGTTAGATACCTATTTGGTTGAAGATTTGCTTCGTGTTCTGTTCCATTATTTTCAGTGAAGGACCTCTTTCAGGCTGCTAGTACAGTAACACTAACTTGCACTGTTCATTCTCCTGGGCATGGGTGATTAACATGACTGACAGTGTCAAGAGCTCCTATCAGGAGAGTCACCCGCTGTGAGCATCTGTCTGATAAAGATTTATCATCATAGTAAAATGCAACATTTGTTGTAATGCTATGAGCTATGCTCTAGCAGTTGTTAGTTGACAAGTAACATGAAAATTTTAGATACATGTACCATTAGTCCACACTGGGAGGTAAAAAAAAAATGATCAAGGAAAATAGAATTAAAATTTCTATATGAAGGGTTATTTTTTTATGCATTTATTTATTTATTGATTTATAAATTTTTGGGGGTAGAATTTTTATAGCTGGATGGTGTACTACCTATGTAACTCCAAAGTTCAGATCATGAAATTTGCAGAACTTGAATCATTGATCATATCTTTAATTAATGAAGTTGATCAGTATGTTGCTTGATCTTTTTGTGCATTGTTAATGTTTTCATTCTTATACACATTTACAAGTGTGAATATGTGTACTTTATATAATCACAGGTGCTTCACTTTGCAAGGTACATGCACAGGTATGAACATGTATAACTGACCACAAAATGACAAAAAAAAAGATAAAATTATGAAGGACTATCTGAACGATTTCTGATGAAAGTTAATTTTGTCCCGCAGTACATTTTAAAGTAAACTTCACTTGTAAACTGTACTTGATAGAATCATTTATCTCTCATATTTATGAAAACTTTCGATTGGATTAGTCACAAGAATTTTGATCAAGGTTTTAAATAATTCATAATTTTTCTAGTTTTTTGGAATTGTTTTCCACCCCCACCACCACCCTCCCAACTGAATCGCCCCAGGCTCTGCCCCTCTGGGGTTAAATATTCCTATGTTAAGTGATGAGTTGTAGTGAGTGTTAATGTCCGCACAGGTGGGCTAGGTCAGTCAGGTTTAAAGAATATGGGGTGGGGAATTTAGACGGGGGGGGGGGGGGGGGTAGCTGTCTGAGAATCCCGCCACCCTGATGAGTTTGTCTGTTTGGATACCTTATTTATATCCACCTCTCCATGGCCTGCCCACCTTTAGGCTGTTAGCCTCTGTGTACATCATCAGTCAGTGGCAGGTCGAGAGCGCCCTATTGGGTCCTCCTGCTGGGTGATACCTGGACGGTTCTGACAGCATCCGTCATTAGGCCATGCATTGCGCCAAAGCAGCACCCAGGGTTCCCCCTCTCACACCCTCTCATCCTTCACTGATCCATGGACCAGCTTCAGTGGCCAGACCCAAATGCAAATTACAGCTGTGAAAATTTACTGAAGAAATCAGCATCATGCATGGTTTCCTCAAACATTCTGAAGATTGTGATGATGTTGTGCGGAATCTGTGCAGTGAGAATTGCAGCGCTAATCCAGTGCCTCCGTTTGCACCCTACAGCACTACATCTCTTCCTGACTCACCTTTGCATTCTGCCATGGCTGTTTTTTGACTAAAACACCTCCTCTCTAAGTCATCATGAGGAAAAGCTAGAGAAATACGGTTAAACTGACCATGATGCCATATAAGAGTTGATATCCTACATGGAGGTTGTCCAAGATTGAAGCCATTTTCTCATTTCCATGGTAAATGTTACATTACAACTGTTCCTAATGTGTTGAATAACGTAAATGATTTCAGTAATTCAAATTCAAACCTGGAATTTTCTCCATATTTCTTCATATTACTTATCTGGGTTTTTTTCTTCTACTTTTGCTGCTAAATGAACCAAATATTGTTGAACATTGAAACCGTGCAGGTAGGCAATTCAAAAAAGATCTGCAGATGATTGTGGGTTTCCCCTAAGGCTCTGCCCAGTTTCCTCACGCCACAATGCATTGTACGTGAAATATTCTTGAGTACAGCATAAAATGCCAATCAAATCAATAAATAAATAAATAAAAGAACTGCATGTAAGCTTGTACATTATTTGGAGTTGTGTGATTTTCAAACCATTACTGTTGGTTTTGAGATAAGTTGTTCATTTTCGACACTAATGGCTGTGTTTACCGATCAATTAAGTTTGATGAAAACGTTATGCAGCAAGCAGCATCAAAGGAATTTATAAATACACATGCATATGTCTAATGTGAAAAGATTCCACAGAAATATGCTGACTTCCTGGAGTTCTTCATTAAACTTGGCAATAGATACAGTTCTCTCAACAGGAAGTCTCTTCCACAAAATCCCTGCTAAATGAACAGGAAAACCATTTACACTGGAGTCTGAGCTGTACTTGTTAAGAAGGAACTGTTCATTTTGATAGAATCTCTGACTTTGTGACCCTGCTGATGTCCAGCAGGGGGTGAGGACCAACTGGAATGTCATTTTAAGTTTTAACCCAGTTGTCACCTGGTACACAATAAATCATAAAGATTACAACCCTGGAATTTTGAGCTGAAATAGTTAAGTTAATATCCTGAACCCATCCCCCCCATCCCCCTCCCCCCACCCACAACGACTCGCCCAAACTTTTTTTTCCAGTGTTATCTTAGCTTACATGCCTGTGAATGTCCGTGACTTTATTTGCATATTTTCAAGTGCCATTTCATGATTCTGACTATTTCATTCACCTTATACTGCCAATTAATGGGTTTTTTTTTCATGATTCTGACTATTTCATTCACCTTATACTGCCAGTTAATGGGGTTTTTTTTCATGATTCTGACTATTTCATTCACCTTATACTGCCAATTAATGGGTTTTTTTTTTCATGATTCTGACTATTTCATTCACCTTATACTGCCAGTTAATGGGGTTTTTTTTTCATGATTCTGACTATTTCATTCACCTTATACTGCCAATTAATGGGGTTTTTTTTTCATGATTCTGACTATTTCATTCACCTTATACTGCCAATTAATGGGGTTTTTTTTCATGATTCTGACTATTTCATTCACCTTATACTGCCAATTAATGGGGTTTTTTTTCATGATTCTGACTATTTCATTCACCTTATACTGCCAATTAATGGGGTTTTTTTTTCATGATTCTGACTATTTCATTCACCTTATACTGCCAATTAATGGGGTTTTTTTTTCATGATTCTGACTATTTCATTCACCTTATACTGCCAATTAATGGGGTTTTTTTCATGAAGTGCGATTAATTTCTCATGTGAAAAAAACTGTTGGCATCAAAAATATTGTTTCATTTCTTTTATGTGCTTTGTGAACGTTCATTTCTTACTTACCAAACTTCAGGAGAAGTGCAATACCTCACATACGCTTATGACATATCTTCTTGTAGCTGTAAAGTATTATATTATACACCTTCCAGCATAAATTACCATAATTTATCTGTTACTAAGGTCTCACACTACAATTGTATATCCCAGACATTAGATATTGAAAATATTTTACTCATGATTCTTGGAATCTGATTCATATCCTATAAAGTTTGAATGAGCTTAACTTTTTTTGTTTTGTGCTTGGATCAGGTGGATACCATCATCCCTTGTCTGTTTTCACCTGATCAGCCGGTAAGAAGACTTTGAGACATCAGTCATGAAAACACTATCAAGGTTTATACTTTGTAATTCTCGCTGGTGATTTTTCACTCTTTCTCTCAGTAAGGCCACTCTCAGACCACTTTGGTGGGTTCCCCTGTGGTGTTGGTCAAATCCCCAGCCACTGCTGAAGATCATTTCCCATGTCGATCTGGAGCCCACGTGGCCATAGATCAAAGCTGGGAATTGTCTTTAGAAACTGATCTTGCTCTTTAAACAATACTATTGCCTCAGCCTGTGTCGGTTTCTGAGCAGGTCTTGTGTTTAGGTTGGCCTGTAGATGATACCGTTGTGGTAATGGCGTCTTGGGCCAGAGCTGGGTAGCCACCTGTGGTAGGTGGGACTCCGTCAGCTAGGATGAAACAGAATCTAAACAAAGCCCCATAAAATACCACTTTGCCCACATTATGGGTATCGGGTTGGAGATCTGGCGAGAACAGCATGTGCTGACCAGGCTGCTGCAGGTACCATTGACCTTTCTTTACAAGCCAGTCCTCACAGGGATTTAATCAGGTCTTCACATAGAATCAGATGGGTGGGAAGAGGATAATAATTTAGGTGTGAGTTCAAATCCAGTTTTCAGCAATTTTTTGTTTTCTTTTTATTCATATACTGCTGCATGAAATTTTGTTTGCACTTAGTAGGGAAGTTTTCCTTTAGGTTTTCGTAAAATTTAAACTGCATTGTCTGGATTCATGATTATAATTTCCTGTGATTTTTTTTTTTACCTGTGTGTGATATGTCAAAATGTGCACAATTAATATTTAAAAGTATACATTCATTCATGAATTTATAAATTAGTAGTTATTACAATTTGTGAATTGAGCCATGGAGATTTACATGCAATTTCTTTTATCCATTACCATTGTGCCTAAACCCAAGTAGCCAAATACAGCAGATTCTTTGTTAGATTCTAATATTTATACATTTATGAATTTTAGTTTTAAAGCAGTTTTAACCTTGAAGCTGAAGTATTTATTGAGCGTAGACTTTCTGACGTACAGTTTAATAAACGTATATGGTAAATGGCTTAAAATTTTGTCTGTGACAAAATATATCAGGTGCATGAATTGTCTGATTCTGAGGGCTCTGTTGATCATATTTATTTATTTGATTGGTACATTTCGCCGTATTCAAGAATATTTCACTTATACGACGGGGCCAGCATTATGGTGGGTGGAAACAGGGCAGAGCCCGGGGGAAACCCACGACCATCTGCAAGCTGCTGCCAGACCTTCCTACTTCTACTTACAGCCGAAGAGGAAGCCAGCATGTGCTGCTGTTGATCATAGAAATATGTTTTGATTTTATTCATTTGAATCGTGTTTTTCGCCATACTAAAGAATATTTCACTTATGCGACGGCACCCAGCATGATGGGGTGAGGAAACCAGCCAAAGCCCGGTAGAAAGCTATGACCATCCACATGCTGTTGTCAGACCTTCTATGCTCGTACAAAGGTGTTATGGGGTTTGAGTGGAAGGTAGGATGATATCCTACTGGGAAAATGTAAGTTTCTCCACCTAAAGTAATATTTGTTTACCTCACAAATACACACTTTTTTAAGAGAATTACCGGAGGTTTTTGTGAACTCTAGTTCCTGTTAGCTTGATTAGGACATGCATGGACAGGTACATGTGCCCACATGTTACATGCTGGTGCATTTCAATTTGGAGGGAGAAAACCTGGCAACACATGGATATCCTCAGACACAGTGACTGATGCCTGATAACATTGCTAAGCCTGTCTGTCTGTCAGTTAGGTTATTCATCCAGTTCAATGACTTCAACTGCCACCAGGGTTCCTCCCTGAATGCCTTACACCAGCGACAATCACACACTGGTCCAGCCAGAACTGTTAAGGTTAAGAGCTTGTATGAGATATGAGGGCAGAAAAAGCGGCACAGGAAAACTCCAGCTATTAAAACATGTGGTCAGTTTTTCTCTCCAAACTCATTTGTTTTCTTAACAGCCTCTGAAGAATTCTGACCCAAATATTTCTTTTTTGACCCAGTGGGTCGTTTTTCACTTTGATGCTGACAACCATTTACTGGCTTTTGTTTTCATGTGATAAGCTTCAGTAGTTTCTTTCTTAAGTGGTTAGCATTTTAGGGCATTTTCCATCTTTTTTCTTTTCGTTTTTTGCTTTTTTTTGTCAGATAAGCATGTGTGTGGCTTACCTGCTGATAAGAGGTCTGTTTGCCCAGCAAATCCGCTGTACATGTACATATAATTTCATGAATTTTTCACTAACCATTCACCCTCCTAAGAATGTACAAAGTGTTGTACACAAGAGATATTGAAAGTTGGTGAAAAATTTCTGCAAATTTTATGTGATTTATTTGTCAGTGGGCAGGGATTACAGAAAAGTTTTGGGTCATTATTTTCTTTCCCTGACCATTAGGTTAGATTAGAATTTAGATTAGCATTTGAAAGAATTGCAGATTAAATTTCAACTAACATTAAAACAAGCCATGACTTTTATTTGAACTAATATACCTGTAACAAGGGGCTATACTCTATTCCAACCATTTCCATAGAGATAAAACACTCTTGTTAATTGGCATATAACCCCAAGCAAATAAACCAGACAATATTAATAAGTGTAACAATTTCAAAATCTGAATTGATAAGGCTTCAGGCTCTAATAATATGTTTATGCTGAATGCTTCAGTCAGGAGATTTGTTTGGTGCCAGGCATGGAACACAAGCACTTTGGTTTCCTCCATCCTTAAACTAGAAAGCCCTCAGGCAAGTTAAACATTCTTGAGTGGAGCTTTAACTTCAAGCAAATAAGTTAATAAATCAGATAATCAAGATATGGTCTGCTATAAATTCTTCAACATTTTCACGTGCTTACAAGATATTTATTACTGTGTATTTTGTGGACATTAATCTGAGCAATGTGATAAAGTTATACTTTTCGTGAACTCCTGGAATTTGTGTCCCAAACAATGAAATTTTGTTTACAATATCAAATTAGAAAGGTGCAGAAATTTGTACTGAATTAGAAGTGCAGAAATTTGCACTGAAAGTTGCTGTTTGTTCTGTGAAGAGCTTGAGGAATTAGGGCATCGGTATTTATAATATTAAACATGTAAAATGAGGGTTACTTACTGCCGTTTTACACATACCCATATAGCTACAGAGTATACAATCTAGGACTCGATACAGCCAGTAAATAAACCTCTGCCCTTTGAGCTTATGGGGTAAAACTGACAGGTATGAATTAATTTGTTTATGGTTGTGTGGGGTGCTAAACTTGTCTGTTCTGACACCCCTGTGTCCTGACTCAGGGGTGGGAGGTTGAGTGGGGTGGGGGGGATGTTTGGTCTGGCAGTGAACCCTCTCATAACAGCTGAGCCCCTCAATACTCCCTATGAATACCCCCTAAATCATAACAATCTATGAAGCTAATAAGTTAGCCCCAACCCCTTTTTTCTCATCAAAGACCACCTCAGTGGATTTGACAGGCAGCCTGAATTTCCTGTCACCAGGAGATAAATGGCACAGAATTGTTGTTTCATTTGAAGGCTGCAGCAAGGGTCAACCATGGTATAGAGATGTGCTTCTCTACAGAAATTATTTTCAGCTACATGTAGATACAGATGTGCAAGTTTGAAAAACTGTAAACCGATGGACAGTCTTACAGCAGGTTCATGATTGAAGACAATTTTTTTTTTCTTAAAGGTAAACTTTATAGCACTATACATCTGGTCATGTGGATTGAAGTCGTAAAAGAGTTGTACATGACAAATTCAAACAAAGATTTTTTGTTTTAAATTACATTGTACACTGTCTGTACTTAAAGCATTTCATTTATGTAATGGCCGTTTTGTGTTGAGGAAAATAGGCAAAACCTTGAGGAAACCAGGCAAAACCTTGAGGAAACCAGGCAGAATGTGGAGGAAACTGGTGCTCCACAAAGAGGCACCTGACATATCTCATGCAACCTCAATGGTGATTCAGTGCTATAGCGAGACGCTCTATGCCATTTGATCAACAAGTACTATGTATAGACTCCCTCATTTCAGAACCATCAGGGCTGTGGAATGGGAGTGGAATGGTTGTGGAATGGTTGTGGAATGGGAGTGGAATGCTTGAAGCTTGTTACAGATTTGCTAGTGGTGAACTAATGGCATGCCTGGAGCTGACAGTCTTTTAGCTAGATTAACGTTATACATGTCCGGGGCGAAATTCATCTCTATTGAAGTTAGACCCCTTTTTGTTTCCAAAAGTGAGGCACTTCAGTTTGTTGAAAGGGGGTACTTTTGGCCAGATTTAATGTGATTTTTTCCCGTCCAAAGTTGGATGGGTTCATAGCATCCTGATGTCAGAATTAATCTAGATTAATGTAAGTATATATACGCTTTGCTGAATTGTATGCACTAGAATCATGCTGTGCAGAATCTCATTTCACGACATACCAGCTAAAGCATTTGTTTGGTGTATAGTCTCGCTTGACATTAATGCAGTAAACTATAATTCTTCAACCTTTTCGCATGTTTGCAAGGTTTGTTTTTTTTATTCAAGCATATTGTGAAAGCATTATTCTGTGTAGACTGATAAAATTACGCTTTTCGTCAAGCCCTGAAATTGGCCAATCCAGCTAATATAGTTTTATCTCCAAAATCAACTTAACAATATGCATAAATCGCACTGAAAGTTGCTCTTTCTTATGCGAAAAGGGTGGGGAAGGACTTTATTTCCTGAATGAGCCTGGTGTAAACAATGCATGCACCTGAGATTTATTCTGCTCAGGTAATAATGTCTGTCTGGTGGAGGGGATTTACGATGCTAGATATTTCTGTCTTACAACTGAAGAACATTCCTTTGTTTATCAGGTGCCACAAGATTACGGGTCATTTCCTCTTATACATGTCAGATCGGGGTCTATTGATCTTCAGATTGAGACAGAAATGAATCCTGTGTGGTTTTGAAGTCAGACATTTTTTATTCCCTTTATGCACATCTGTATGTAATGTATATGGGTTGCGGAAATTATCCCAGTGAACTGAATTGTCTGTGTTATGGGCTTACGCTCTCAAGCAGATGTCAGAATGGATCGGATGCACATAGCAGGGATGAGCTCAAAATGCGTGAAAAATTATACATATGCCAGTTTGTACAAAACCGGTAAATATCCATCTTACCTGCAACATTAAGACAATTCCATGTGCGAGTTTCCATGGTTACGAGACAAAACACGGTCGTCCTAATCAGCCACCCTGAATTGTGATCCGGCAGTTTTCTTGTAGGGTTGATCTCTCCTGTGTTCGGCTGGCGACCGTCACGCGATTCCTGTATTTATGCTGCTCCGAGGACATGAGCATTTTTTTTTCTTACTTCATTGTAGCATATTACATGAATCATAGTAACGCATGTGTAACCAGATCTTTATTATATTGATACCTGTGTGGATTATGGAATCACATCAATGCAAATACCAATATATATAATTGCAGATAAGTCCACAATTCTTATTCTCACTAAGTGTGACAATATAAACAAAACATTTTTAGGAATTTTATGGTACCAGTAATGGTGAAAGTCTAATTACTGCTGCCCATAGTGCAATATGTAGGAGTTTTATGGTACCAAAGGTGCTGAAAACTGAATGTAATTTCTGTAGTACAATATCTGAGAGTTTTACAGTACCCATGATACCAAAAATTTCTGTTGTCCAATGTTCAGGAGTTTTATAGTATGGATGGTGGTCAGAACGGAGTTTAATTTCTGTAGGACAATATTCAGGTGTTTTATTTTATCTATTGAGGTGAAAACTGAGCCTAATTTCTGTGGTACAATATTTAGGAGTTCTGTGTTATCATGAGGGGTGAAAACTGAGCCTAATTTCTGTGGTACAATATTTAGGAGTTCTGTGTTATCATGAGGGGTGAAAACTGAGCCTAATTTCTGTGGTGCAATATTTAGGAGTTCTGTGTTATCATGAGGGGTGAAAACTGAGCCTAATTTCTGTGGTGCAATATTTAGGGGTTCTGTGTTATCATGAGGGGTGAAAACTGAGCCTAATTTCTGTGGTGCAATATTTAGGAGTTCTGTGTTATCATGAGGGGTGAAAACTGAGCCTAATTTCTGTGGTGCAATATTTAGGAGTTCTGTGTTATCATGAGGGGTGAAAACTGAGCCTAATTTCTGTGGTGCAATATTTAGGAGTTCTGTGTTATCATGAGGGGTGAAAACTGAGCCTAATTTCTGTGGTGCAATATTTAGGGGTTCTGTGTTATCATGAGGGGTGAAAACTGAACCTAATTTCTGTGGTACAATATTTAGGAGTGTTACGGTACCAGTGGTGAGGAAAACAGAGTCTTATTTTTGTGGTGTAGTATTTGGCAGTTTATGGTATTAATCCAGGTGACAACTGAATCTAATTTCGGTGGCATAACATTTAGGGTTTATACAGTATCAGTTGTAGTGACAGCTGAGTCTAATGTCTGTGGGATAATATTTAGGAGTTTTATGGTTCCAGTGGTGGTGAAAACTGAGTCTAATTTCTGCTGGGTTGGTATCTTTATCTACCTGTAGAATGCCCAAAGTGGTTTGTTTGAGGGAAACACAGGAAGTAATCGGGCCTCTAAAGATTGTTTTCTCTGTCCCAGTCTGACTTTGATCCACACCAGCTTTATCCTGAACTCCGGGAAATCAGTAACATGTATGGGCTGAGGATAACCTCTAGCTGGCTGGTCAGTGGTGAACAGAACTAATGGAAAACAGAGAACTACAATGCTGGGCATTTAATACATGCACTGCTCTACAATTTAATACAGAAATGCACTGCTCTACGATTGAATACAGAACTGCACTGCTCTACGATTGAATACAGAACTGCACTACTCTAGGACTGAATGCAGAACTGCACTGCTCTACGATTGAATACAGAACTGCACTGCTCTACAATTGAATACAGAACTGCTCTGCTCTACGATTGAATACAGAACTGCACTGCTCTACGATTGAATACAGAACTGCACTACTCTAGGACTGAATGCAGAACTGCACTGCTCTACGATTGAATACAGAACTGCACTGCTCTACGATTGAATACAGAACTGCTCTGCTCTACGATTGAATACAGAACTGCTCTGCTCTACGATTGAATACAGAACTGCACTGCTCTACGATTGAATACAGAACTGCACTACTCTAGGACTGAATGCAGAACTGCACTGCTCTACGATTGAATACAGAACTGCTCTGCTCTACGATTGAATACAGAACTGCACTGCTCTACGATTGAATACAGAACTGCTCTGCTCTACGATTGAAAACAAAACTGCTCTGCTCTACAATTTAATACACAACTGCACTACTTTACCATTTACTACAGAACTGCACTACTTTACCATTTAATACAGAACTGCATTACTTTACAATTTGATACAGAGCCGCTCTGCTCTACGATTGAATACAGAACTGCACTGCTCTACGATTGAATACAGAACTGCTCTGCTCTACAATTGAATACAGAACTGCACTACTTTACCATTTAATATTGAACTGCACTACTTTACCATTTACTACAGAACTGCACTACTTTACAGTTTGATACAGAACTGCTCTGCTCTACGATTGAAAACAGAACTGCTCTGCTCTACAATTTAATACACAACTGCACTACTCTCGTTTGAATACAGAACTGTACTACTTTACTATTTAATACACAACTGCACTGCTCTAGGATTGAATACAGAACTGCTCTCCTCTAGGATTGAATACAGAACTGCACTATTTTACCATTTAATACAGAACTGCACTACTTTACCATTTAATGCAGAACTGTACTACTTTACTATTTAATACAGAACTGCACTGCTCTACGATTGAATACAGAACTGCTCTGCTCTACAATTGAATACAGAACTGCACTACTTTACCATTTTAATATTGAACTGCACTACTTTACCATTTAATACAGAACTGCACTACTTTACCATTTAATGCAGAACTGCACTACTTTACCATTTAATACAGAACTGCACTGCTCTACGATTGAATACAGAACTGCTCTGCTCTACGATTGAATACAGAACTGCACTGCTCTACGATTGAATACAGAACTGCACTACTCTACGATTGAATACAGAACTGCACTCCTTTACCATTTAATACAGAACTGCACTACTCTCGTTTGAATACAGAACTGCACTACTTTACAACTGAATACAGAACTGCACTACTTTACCATTTAATACAGAACTGCACTACTTTACCATTTAATACAGATGCACTACTCTACAATTTAATACACAACTGCACTGCTCTCGTTTGAATACAGAACTGCACTACTTTACAACTGAATACAGAACTGCGCTACTTTACAACTGAATACAGAACTGCACTACTTTACAGTAGAGAACTACAATACTAGACAACAGAAATTTGATGAAGTTTGTGCATTTGACATTTAAAACATCATGTATTGTAAATGAAAACTTGCTATAAGAAATATAGATATTTGATGCGAATCTGGGAATTGATTTGCGCAAAGACTTCTGCCACACTTGTCTACAAGAATCCACATGGATTGGCACATAGGATGTGTTTATCTCTTCTTCTGAGGTACTCTACAAGGAACATGATAAATTCTGTTTTAACGTACCTCACTCGCAAACAAGTATGGATACTCGGTTTCAATTTCTGACGGTTGAATTTGTTCCCAACTCCTTGATTGGTTGAATTGAGAAATTTTGGCCAATGGCAGTGGGCAATACTATGACCGAACACTTAAAGTCATTCAAGAATGTTGTGCTGACAACTTCTGCTGCTGCAGTCCTGTTCATCAAGCACTCAAAAGTATTTAAAATCAATTTAACAGTCCTTATCTGTGTTAAATGTACACTTAGTAAATTCAAGGTTATGCTTAACGTTCTCAGTTATGATAATGATAAAGCAAAACAGAAGATTACACCTCTGTTTACAAAAACGCTGTTTGCAGAACGGACAGAGAGAACAACCGGCCCCAGGTCTTCACCGTTGCAGTAAAAATGGACACGTTTTAGGCGAAAAAAGCGAAATGTGTATCCCAAAATGTGTATCCCTTTTGCAATGGGAAAAGGGACCTCAGAGACAACTATAAGTTCATGTTTGATGATTCGGGGGATAAGGCTGTGTTGGCAATCTGCCATATTTTTCTGAAACATTGCGAGAAGATAAGTAAATTCATACAAAGGCGAAATTGTCGCGGACGTTGTGACATTCGAACATGAAGGCATGTGGCACCTCCTGAAGCCAAACCTGCAATTGCACATTGATTCAGACGGTCGTAGAAAGTGCACTGAGTATAAGACGGGCAAGCCAGTTTGTAAAAAGCAGAAGACCCTTACGACCTTAAGGCGTGAAGCACTAATCAAATAAATGAATAATACAAGTTACCTTCAATTCTCAACCTTTTGGTATAGAAAGTGTATAGTTTGTCAGATTAAGAGAGTTTGATTTTGTCTCAATAAAATATATTGAGAAAATATCCCTTCCTGAAAGTTTGACAACTCCATGTACACAGTCAAATTATTTCAATTAATAAATTTCATTCAACTTACCTGTAAACTAAAATTACTCTTTTCAGGTATGAAAAAAGGCTGAGGAATAATGGTTTCTGTATAGTTTACATTTTTCCAAACAAATAATGCCTTTTAAGTCTTGGCAGATTATATAAGCAAGTACATATGTACCCTCACCCACGTTTTGCCCCTGCCCCCCATTAGGATAACTTCCTGTTTAATCCAGTGGTGTTGAAATGACTGAAGAGGGGTGTCAGTAGTACAGGTATGGTGAGGATGGGTGCGCTTACGCAACATGCTCAGGAAATCTGTGAGATTTAGCAGCCTTGCCCTCAGCACCAAGGCTGAACGCCCATCAACCCCTTATCCATTGCCCGTCTCAGCACCTCATCTTAGCTCCCTCTCCCCACACAGGAGACCTCATCACCCTCACTGATCTATCACCCAGCTGTCCTCAAACCCTGTTACCCTGCTGGTTACATCACCCCTGAAAACCTTCCCCTTGGGACAGATATCTGCACCCACTGACCCTTGCTAGGCTGGGCCTAGCAATTTCTCAGGTTACATGGTCTAAAGGAAGAGAGATAGAGGCAGAAGAAATGTGCTGGAAAACTGATGGTTGTATATTTATTTGGACTGGAGCATAAATTTTCATTAATGAAGGAATAAAGGAATGAATGAATGGTCAGGGTTTAATGTTAGGAGCATAGAGAGATAGAGGCAGATGGAACATGCTGGAAAACTGATGGTTGTATATTTGGACTGGAGCATAAATTTTCACTAATGAAGGAATAAAGGAATGAATGAATGGTCAGGGTTTAATGTTAGGAGCATAGAGAGATAGAGGCAGATGGAACATGCTGGAAAACTGATGGTTGTATATTTGGACTGGAGCATAAATTTTCACTAATAAAGGAATGAATGAATGGTCAGGGTTTAATGTTACATGAGCAACATTTCAGCCATATTGCAAAAGCAAAGAATCTTTCAGTCATGGCTACATGTAGCCTGTGTCATTTCAAAGATAAGTCAGATTAAAGCATTTTATGATTCTAATTCTTTGACATTTTGTCATAGAAAGTGCATGGGAATGGTTGAACAAAATCATAAAATTTTTGATGTGACAAGTTCAAGCATCTTACCATTTAGATTTTAAACCATTTTCATTGATTGAAAACTTGAAGAAAATGGATCAGTGGAAATAGTTCCTTTTATTGCACCAAAACGACAAATCCAAGCTTCTTACAGTTTTAATTCTTTAAACGTTTTCACAAAGACTGAGAAAAACAAGAAAGAGCCAATACTGCTTTTTATTTCAAAGATATCAAAGTGTAAGATTGTTACAACTTTATTTCTTTGACCCTCTTCATCTAAAGCTTCAGACAAAATGGTTGTTCTTTCAGTAGATAGAAAATATGTCATGATTTCAAAGAAATTTCATCCAAGAATATTACAATTATAATGCTTTAGCCCTCTTACAAAAAGTGTGTATAGAACAGTTTGACTCATACCCAAGCTAAATTCACTAACATTTTGTATCATTTCAAAAGATATATTCCAAGGTTATGTTCAACAATCCTAGTTTGTTCAAACTTTTTATGGTGTAGATCACATGTTTAACTTCTTGTCACTGATTATGAAAAAGAATCTTTAATTGTTTGATATACCATAGCTCCAAAAATTTACTAAACCTACTACAATTTATTCAAACCCTGTTCTTTATTTTTTTAAAACTATGGAATGTGATGCAGACTGTGTTTTTGGATTTCAGGAGCTAAATTGTGAACCTGATGACTGCAGGGTCTTTAGGATTTCATATCTAGGCTTCATGTCTCTGATTTCATGTCTAGGCTACATCTCTTTTATTTCATATCTAGGCTACATCTCTGTTATTCCATGTCTAGGCTTTATGTCTCTGATTTCATGTCTAGGCTACTTTTCTATTATTTCATGTCTAGGCTACTTTTCTATTGTTTCATGTCTAGACTACTTCTGTATTATTTCATATTTAGGCTACATCTCTATTATTTCATATTTAGACTACATGTACTTTATTATTTCATACATGGATCTAGGCTACATCTCTATTGTTTCATATTTAGGCTACATGTACTTTATTATTTCATACATGGATCTAGGCTACATCTCTATTGTTTCATATTTAGGCTACATGTACTTTATTATTTCATACATGGATCTAGACTACATCTCTGTTATTTCATATTTAGGCTACATGTACTTTATTATTTCATACATTGGTCTAGGCTACATCTCTATTATTTCATATTTAGGCTACATGTACTTTATTATTTCATACATGGATCTAGACTACATCTCTATTATTTCATATTTAGGCTACATGTACTTTATTATTTCATACATGGATCTAAGCTACATCTCTATTGTTTCATATTTAGGCTACATGTACTTTATTATTTCATACATGGATCTAGACTACATCTCTATTATTTCATATTTAGACTACATGTACTTTATTATTTCATACATGGATCTAGGCTACATCTCTTTTATTTCACATTTAGACTACATGTACTTTATTATTTCATACATGGATCTAGGCTACATCTCTATTATTTCACATTTAGGTTACATGTACTTTATTATTTCATACATGGATCTAGGCTACATCTCTATTATTTCATATTTAGGTTACATGTACTTTATTATTTCATACATGGATCTAGGCTACATCTCTATTATTTCATATTTAGGCTACATGTACTTTATTATTTCATACATGGATCTAAGCTACATCTCTATGTAGACTACATGTACTTTATTATTTCATACATGGATCTAGGCTACATCTCTATTATTTCACACATCTATGCTAGCTATGCTGCATTTACCTGTTTTTCTCAGGACATAATACTACTTTTGTTGTTGGTCCCTCCTTGAATAATGAATCTTTTTAAAATCTTAATTTTTTTGTTATATGATTTACTTTATTCAAAGTAATCCATCACTTGTCACAGTCCCTATTTCACATAATAGGCGTACAATGAAGCTCTGTTAGTGAGACTTAAGCGAGACCAGCTTTGACCAAGGCTTCAGCTCTCTACCCCTCACTAAACATCAGACTATTTTATTAGACACAGAAGGAGAGAGATGTTTATAGGGTATTTTATGAGGCGGTTAGTGACTGCAAGCCTTGGCCCTAGACAAGATTTATGTGTTCCACAGAGTCCAAATGACAGATCTGCTGTGCTAAGAGGGAATCCTTGGGGTAGAGGTCTTCAGACTTTGGAAAGGGCATGGGGGGACTCTTAAGGATCAAGGATCTTAACCTCTGTGTAGTGCCCTTCTTGGCCCCTTGTCTGTAACTTGGTGCTAAGATGCTTATTTTGTAGGTTTCAAATTCATACTAGACGTAACCCGTTTTTGGTACATTTAAGCCTAGAATTAGGCGAGGAACTGTCTTGGCAGTACAAGGTAGTGTCTGTATTGCTCAAGTGGACATCCTGCTCTTAATAAGGCTGAGTGTTGAGTTTGTGGGCCAGATGGTAGTTGGGAGTTGGGGATGACTGGGTCGAACAGGTGACGAAAATTAAACTTCAAATATGTAGTTTATTATAACTACGTGGTTTGTGATCATCAGAGGGGTAATGCATGTTTGCTGTAAAAGTCTACCGGTCAACTACCTTCTATTTTTGTGGAAGGCCTGTTGGTCGAGTGGTCTAGACGGTTAACATGTATTGCTGGCGGTTAGGTGCCTGACTCTGAGGTCGCTGGTTCGAAACCCGCAGTGGTCTCAGCCAAATTTCAGCACTAGAATCTGTGCTATATTCAGAAAGTGTAATCCCTATTAACGATAATACTGTTACTTAATCCACTTTCTAAATGACATCTATACCTATAGAAATACCTAATTAGAATGTATTCAGACTTTCACAAGTCCAGTTTAATTCATCGTCAGTTAATCTTGCTTTCTTCTAAGTATCGCTCCATTGTGATGTAGTTGTTGTTGTCGTTGATTTATTGCCGCGGTTAGAGACATACAAAGCGATAATGTGTTCTCATCATGAGTACTTGATACGATATACATACAATGAGAGAGGCTGTTTTTTTATTGACCGCACTTGCCTTCCGGTCAGATCACCTTTCCGAGGCACCCGATACATCACTTAGGGGTTTACGCCCTTCAAACTTTCTTTTCATAATGATGATTTCTGAGAAATTTACCAAAAATCTGTCACAGTTCACTCAGAGTTTCACTCACACTGCTGATGCATGAGAATTAAACAGTAGGATTTATTTATATCACATTTAACCCCGGAGTGAGTGACACAAATATTTGCTCACACAGCAGGCAAAAGCTTCGTCTTGAAAAGATTAAAAGCTTAGGAGGATTAACTTCCTTTGCCTGATCAAGTTGCTGTATTGTATAGAATTTTTGTCACATCTTACCGGTACAAACAAGTTTAAATGATAACATTGTTACTTGAATGCTTGAGTTTTTTTCATACGTGATGTTTCTGTATTAAAGTTTGATTTTCGTTTGTAAGTTGCCCAAAAATTTTGTTAAAATCTGCGAAAGTTGATTCCTGCAAATATGTCTCCTTATCAAATCCATGAAAGTTTATGCCCGGGAATAAAAAGGCATTTACAATATTAAATAAGATGCTGTGAACTTGAAATCAAAGATGTATTTTAAATTTTCATCCATTGAATTGTTATTTTGGGCTGTTTTTTGGTGCCAGCTAGGCTAAATTTGAGCACCCATTATTGGTAAGAAACAAGCAGTTGTGTTATTAATTGTGACATTTATTTGCCCCTTGAAATGCACATTTTTGGTGGAAATTTCAGGTCATTTAGGATACATCTAGGATACATTTGGGATACATGTAGGATACATTTCTTTGCCTAGTTATGTACATGTACCATATTGTACAGTTGGCTTTCATCAAGCTGTATTTATAGATCAAGTGTGTGGATGATCGTGAGTTTCCCCCAATGCTTTACCTAGTTTCCTCCCACTATAATGCTTGCCGCGGTCGTTGTGTAAGTGAAATGTTCTTTAGTACTGCGTAAAACACCGGTCAAATAAATGAATAAATAAATATAGATCGAGTGGTTAATCACATGTCATATGTCACTTGTTATTCCATTGCCCCATTTTCCTGACACAGGTGTAATCCCACAATTAATGCTTAGCAGATTTAAGTAATGACACAGTTGTGTGCTACATGTACTTGGTTGTAGCTGGTATTAAGGCAGAAAGTACTGGTTAATGATTGCCATAAAACCAGCTGAAAGCAGTAAAAACCTTGAAAGAATAGGCAACTAAAATGGTAGCTTACATGTATGTGCCTGTACTATACTGTAGATATTCAACCGTTTTGACCTCTAAAGCACTTTTTTCAGTGGAATTTATGCATACAGTTATTATGAAAACAACACCAAAACTGATTTGTTTGTGTTACAAAAGATGCAAGCTTCATAGAGCAGAAACCAGTTTCTCTACGCCCCAGAAGTTCCCTCAGAATGTTTCAAAATATTGCTTGCAGAGGCGATTGAAAAGGTTGTAGGCTATAGGTTAATAGTTACATTCTTTGGAGCGGGTGGGTGGGAAGGTGTTGGGGAGGATCTGTTGTATGTTGACCAATAGATCTACATGTGGATGAATAGTTGGGTGTATACAAGAACGTTTTTTTTTTTCAAAGTGCTTTCAAATTGACATGATCTGCCTTCAAATTCCATAGAAAAAAGGGTATGTGAGCTTTTTTTTTTACAAACTGTTCCATGCTATTATGGCAAGTGATGATGTTGAGCATTATATTTTTTCTTTTTTATAATTCTTTTCATAAAATTGCTTCCAACATAAGCTGTTGAAGACTGGTTTTGAAACCGTGTATAATTCTGTGTTTATTCATAAGGGAAATGAAATTTTCTGCTGCTTTGAATCTCTTTTTATGAAGAATACAGACTGAAACATTAAGGTTTGTACTGAATAACAAAAGGTATATGTACACTGTGCTAACGGAAGTGCTGAGTTTGTGCGTTGCTCGAGAATTGATTGTGAACATTGGCCAATATTTTGAGTCTAAAGACTACGCAATAAAACTTGGTCGTCCAATGGCAGGCTTAGGTAAACCAGCCATAAAAGTGATCCGAACAACCACTGTACATACATGCATTAACCGATACAGCTAATAACCAGTATATGGTATCGGGTACATTGAGCTTTTCGCAAGGCTATTCTACTGTCACTCATTGATTTTCTTTTTTTCCATTAGCCTACTTACCTGTATTTACCTTTGCAAATGTAGCTTAGTGTTATAGTTTTGTAGGTATGTGTATGTAAGCGTACAGGTGTATACAATTGCATACTGCTCCTAATCCCTGTATAGACAAGACTGAAAGAAGATTAAGTGACATCATTCTGTCCTTGCCTAAATTGGCTTGATCAAACAGGATCGTTGAAATGGGAGAGTAGAAATTCATGGTGCAGACAAAAATACTCCTTTTGACTTGTTGACATGATTTGATTCTGTGGCTATTGTGGGTGGTGAGCACGCCAGCACAGCGCAATGACCCAGGATCCTCTCACCAATGTGGTCAGTGTAAGTTCAAATCCAGCTCCTGCTGGCTTTCTCTCGAGGCGTACATAGGAAGGTCTGCCAGCATACCTCCCACCATAATGCTGGTCATCGTCGTATATATGAAAAAGTCTTGAGTACAGTATAAAACACCAATCAAATAAATAAATAAATAAATAAATAAATGTGGCTTTTGAGATGTGGTGAGTGAAAGTTCGGGGAATTACAAAAATCTATTCCAGATGACCATTGCAAGGTGATAGTGTTCTTTACAAACTTGACCGCTAAACGTAGAATTAGTTGGTTTTTGCTTCCTATTAAAAAACTGTGAATTAAATGACCCCTTTGACCTTGAAAAATTTGGCCAAGGTCAGTGAAATTAATGGGATTCCTCCCAAGTCCTAAATTTGGACTTTGAAGATAAGTGCATATTCTGCTTAAGATATTAATTATTAAATCGTTTATTTCAAATTGTAAACATATCTCCCTCCCTTATTTCAGGCTTGAAAAAACATTTTGTTACAGGCCTATTATTGCAACTATTGCTGTCTTTTCCTTTTAGTCACTCAAGTTAAGCACTATCCAGAAACAACACAGACCACATCTCTCAATAAGACACTGATACCTGAGAGTCACAGCAGACCTTTGTACTGATGTTTACGATCAATGATAAGAAATTCAGTCCTCTTGATTTAATAATGATCATTTCACGGCGATGGTTAAGATAGTCATTAGCATAGTTCTTTTGATTGGCTGCACACTTATAAGAGTAGTACCCAGTTCTGTTTTTCCTTGGACAATCGACATAGTTACGTGTGTCACCTTTCTGGTGGTTTTTTGGATCAGCATTCTGTGCCATTGTTGTTTTTTTTTCCCTGGCACAGGTAATTGTTGTTGGTTTTAGGTTATACTAGATACAACTGAATGTCAAAGCCGGTGTGTGTTACGCCAATTTCTGCAGTTTCACGTGTGACTTATTTCGGAGCTTGGCGTAACCCGGTAACTTTCTTCCCACTGGGCCGATAAAGACCTGGGAGTCCACTGCAAGTATCACATTTAAAGGCTGATGCAGAAGATAAAAGGCGAAGAAGACGATACTTTAATTGGAATATTGCAAGCACCTCTCTTTGATCATTGATACTGGTTTTTGTCAGAAAGTATTTGGCCTTTAAAGATACAAAGCTCTGCTGTTCAGGATTACTGTACTTATGATTACTGTACTTCACCTAAAGACTGGTATGTCAAAATTCCCTTTCAGAAGCATACTAAAACCATAAAGTTATATTTTTGATGCCAGCTGATAATTTTTTTTCTGATAAGAAATTAATCAACCTTCACAAAAACTTTTAAATGGCTCGTTGAATGTGTTGAATCGGTCAGAATCAAGAAAACTTTGTCACTTGAGATATTCTGAACTTTAGGTGACATACAGCACTTTTTAAAAAATTTTCAGGTCAGCAATAAAAAAAAATCGAATCTTCACCTTATAAATGCAAAAGGTTCCACCAGCTTTAGACTCCCTTGTTCAGATTTGTTTCAAGATGGTTGAAATGTCATGAAACCTTTAACATTTATGTGATGATGCCTCGATTTATGTTACTATCATTCAACCCACGCATGACTATGGTCTAAAGCAATAAATAAATATCAGGTTATAGATCAATCATTTACTCTTGTGACCAGGTCAGGAACTATATAATTAATTACTAAGAAGATTATTATATATATATGTGTGTGAAACTTAATCCAGGTTGATGTAAAACTCATTAATGAATGCATTTGATTCTAATGATGCTGTAGCCGTTGTGACCTCTTTATTTTCACCACATAGTGCATAGTGCAAGAAAAAGCGATCATGGAGGAAAATTCCTGCCCAGTGCTGGAATTGATCCCATACCTGATCAGTGCCAGCTGTTCGTAGAAGCAGACCTTTCCATTAGGCCGACCGGCCCGGATAGCACAGTCGGTAGAGCGTCCGCTTCGGGACCGGTAGATCCAGGATCAATCCTTGATCGAGTCACACCTAAGACTTTAAAAGAGGAAGTTGTAACTTCCTCGCTTGGCGTTCAGCATGAAGAGGATAGTGCAACGACTGGTTGACCCGTATCAGTATAATGGCTTGGGCGGGGCGGCTTGCTTGCCTTCGGTAAGTCTTCTCAGTGAGGCAGCACTAAATAAAAAAGAGCGGTGGAAATCCGTCCTGCAACAAGGAGGCACATTACACGTACATGCACCCTAATGATTCCTTTGTCGTCATTTGACTGAAAAATTGTTGAGAACGACGTTAAACCCCAAGCATTCGCACTCACTCACTCCATTAGGCCGCATCCATCTCCCCTCCTAAGGACAGATCAATCAGTGGGAACAATGGGTGATTTATACAGACCAATGACAAAAGAGGAACCGGAGTCTACAAACTCTAACCGTCCCCATCTACCCTCTGCCCCCCATCAGATGGTAACGTCTCTAGTATCCCAGGCCTAATGAGACATTGTTACCTCGACACACCTGAGCCTATGACACGGTTACCTGAGACGCTGACCCACCCTCTGCATCTAGGTCAGATTCTGGAGCAATTTGTCTTGGGGGATCGCTGTAGAGCTCTTTAGAATTAGTCAGCTTTATCTGACTGTACTGATGCGAATACAAATGCAGCATGGGTCGATCTCAATTTGCAACGGAAATCAAGGAATTGCGAATATTCAAAATATATGACACGTAAGGTCTTTGTTTTATTTCTATCCAGTTCCATATTGTTTTACAATGATATAAATAGAATCTTTATATTCCACACCATTAAACTTTAATTAGGTTAGTTTTTTTTGGATGGATCTATTTGGATTCACAAAGAGAAACCTAACGAACTGAGTTGTTTAGTTCATAAAATGACTTAAAACTTTTAATCCCAGCCTATAAATCTATCTTCACACCAAACTAAAAGCAAAAAAAAATTTCTCTTTTCTGGTTAACAGTACTTACGGATTTATAAAGTTTTTAAAAACATAAGTTTTACATGGATACTTGGGTAGTAGTTAAGTATTATGGGAGTTGTATTCCTATGTATTCCATGAAATGAGGTGACGGAAATCCGTCAGGTTTCTGGCAAAATGCGATGCCAAATTGATCCTCTACAGATTATCCATGATTAACCCTTGTACTGCTGTCATGACGGTATTTCAGCAAAAGTGTAACGGGCATGAGCTAACAGTTACCTGGAAAGGTGTATGGGTTGATATGAGAATAGACAAATATTATTGATGACCTGTTTAAATAATTCTTCTCTGGGCGCTCTGATTGCAGCTTCACCCCATAAACCATGCCACAGGCCATCATGTTGGTGAAATATTCTTAAGTGTGGCATTAAACATAAATCATAAAAAATAAATAAGTACATGTGCATTGGTCGACGTTTAAAATATTGCATCATATGCACCAGGTGTTGAAAAAAATTTTGGATAACTTTCATATACTCTACAGTGAATATTGATAGGTGCATACATGTACAAGAGGGAATTTCCAATGGCAACTTAAGATTAACAAGGAGAAATAGATGACCCATGTGTAATTCCAGCAAGATCAAGAGCTGCAAGCACACCTTCCCCATCAACAACAACAAAAACACCTTCCCCATCAACAACAACAAAAACACCTTCCCCATCAACAACAACAAAAACTGTGCATGATTCTGCCATAGAGCTGCTCATTGCACCAAAATGTGATATTTCCTCTGCCAACGTGATGGATGTGTCGGTGCGAACATCTTCAGGTGGATCCCAATGTGTTTGTTCAGTCCCAGGCTTCAAGAGGGAATCCTTGAAATACCCATGGTTCATCACAGCCATGAACAGGAAACGGTCAAGATTCCTCTGCAACGCATTTCCAACCTTGAACAGGAACCTCACCAAGATTCCCATGCAGAAGATACCAATCTTGTACAGAGAATGCTTAAGATTCCCACACAGTTCAATCCCAACCTCGAACAGGACCCCCCCCCCCCCCAATATTCCCATGCGGATAATCCCAATCTTGTACAGAGCACCCTCAACATTCCTGCACAGTTCAACCCCAAACCTCGAACAGGATATTAACCCTCAAGACACCCTTGTGATTCAATCCCAACCTCGAACAGGAATCCCACCAAAATCCCCACACGGATAATGGCAGTCTTGTACAGAGCACCCTCAAGACTCCCACACAGTTCAATCCCAATCTTGAACAGGGTATTAACCCTCAAGACACCCTTGTGATTCAGTCCCAACCTCGAACAGGGTATTAACTGTCAAGACACCCCTGTGATTCATTCAGAACCTTGAACAGTGCCACCGAGCTATGTTTTCTGGGTCATGGTTGCAATGCACAGTCAACAGCACTGCTGGTTTTGTATGAAGGTTCTCATAGATCACGTCTGTTTGTCAGTCTGTTGTTGGTCAATCTGTTGGTTGGTCAGTCTGTCTGTTGGTTGGTTGGTCAGTCTGTCTGTTGGTTGGTCAGTCTGTCGGTTGGTTTGTCTGTCGGTTGATCGGTCTGTCGGTTGGTCGGCCTGTCGGTTGGTCGGCCTGTCGGTTGGTTGGCCTGTCGGTTGGTCTGTCTGTTGGTTGGTCACTCTGTTGGTTGGTGAGTCTGTTGGTTGGTGAGTCTGTCAGTTGGTGAGTCTGTGGTTGGACTGCCTGTCGGTTGGTCTGTCTATCGGTTGGTCAGTCTGTCGGTTGGTCTGTGTGCTGGTTGATCAGTCTGTTGGTTGCTCAATCTGTTGGTTGGTCTGTCTGTTGGTTAGTCTGTTGGTTGGTTAGTCTGTTGGTTGGTTTGTCTGTTGGTTGGTCAGTCTGTTGGTTGGTCAGCCTGTTGGTTGGTCAGTCTGTTGGTTGGTCAGTCTGTTGGTTGGTCAGCCTGTTGGGTGGTCAGCCTGTTGGTTGCTCTCTCTGTTGGTTGGTCTGTCTGTTGGTTGGTCTGTCTGTGGGTTGGCCAATCTGTTGGTTGGTCAGTCTGTTGGTCAGTCAGTCTGTTTTTGGTCAATCTGTTGGTTGGTCAGTCTGTCTGTTGGTTGGTCCGCCTGTGGGTTGGTCTGTCTGTTGGTTGGTCAGCCTGCTGGTGTGTCTGTCTGTTGATTGGTCAGTCTGTCTCTTGGTTGGTCAGCCTGTTGGTTGGTCTGTCTGTTGATTGGTCTGTGTGTTGGTTAGTCTGTCTGTTGGTTGGTCAGTCTGTTGGTTGGTCAGTCTGTTGGTTGGTCTGCTTGTGGGTTGGTCTGCCTGTGGGTTGGTCAGTCTGTTGGTCTGTCTGTTGATTGGTCAGTCTGGTTGGTTGGGCAGCCTGTGGGTTGATATGTCTGTTGTTGGTCAGTCTGTTGGTTGGTCTGTCGGTTGGTTGGTCAGCTTGTTGGTTTCTCTCTCTGTCGGTTGGTCTGTCTGTGGGTTGGCCAATCTGTTGGTTGGTCAGTCTGCTGGTGGGCCTGCCTGTGGGTTGATCTGCCTGTTGGTTGGTCTGTCTGTTGGTTGGTCACTCTGTTGGTTGGTGAGTCTGTCGGTGGGTTGGTCTGTCTGTCGGTTGGTTGGTTGGTCTGTCTGTCGGTTGGTTGGTTTGTCTGTCTGTCTGTTGGTTTGTCAGTCTATTGGTTGGTCTCTGTGTCGGCACATGCATGTACACATCCTTAAAATCATACTTTCAATTCCAAAAAGAAATTGATCAAAAGTTCACAAAAAACTCTTAAGCAGCCCAATAAAGTGGCTGAATGAATCAGAATCATGCAAAATGTGCCACTTGAGAAAAAAAAAAAATAAGTAATATACAAGATATTTAATCAGTGGAAAAAAAACTTGTCTCCTATACGGATATAGTCAGTAATGAGACAAGATATTCATAAGTGTAGTGTTCATTTACCCATATTTGTTGTTTTGGTTGATTTAATTTTAAAAAACTGTAAGTCAATTATAAGTAGTGTGTAGTACTTACATATATAAGTAATCCTGCAGATTAAAAGAAAGTGTGTTGGCTTCTCTGGGGTTTTGCACGGTTTCCTCCCACCATAATGCTGGCCGCAATCATATAAGTGAAATATTCTTCAATATGGCGTAAGACACCAATCAAATAAATGCATGTAAATAACTAAAAAAATAAAGTAATTCGAGGACAGGTGATGAAGAAGAACTTATTATAGTATATATTACATATTTTGTTTTTAAGAAATCCAGAGTATATAGGTGATTATTAAAAAGAGTATCCCCGCTGCAGGCTATTAGTGACCTCAGCTGTCAAAACGCACAGGGCTGTCAAATCTGATGCTGATCACAGTTATATGACCTTTGTCGCTGTAGAAAGTATCACTATTCTTAGTACCCATCTGAAGGATCGAGCAAATTTTCCCCAGCTCAGGGAAGAAAAATCTGATCCCCCGCGAAAGTCTGACACGTCTGTGCATCAATCCACGACCATTTTGCCAGAGGCTACGCGATATCTCCGCGCTTTTAGTCAGATGAAAATATCGGCTGTGTTTATTAATGATAATCTATAGACTACTGTGATAAGACTGCAAAAAAACAAGGACCAGTAACAAATTTTCTGCTGGATTTCCACGCATGGACGACTCCTTTCTTGATCGGACAAGTAATCAGGGACTCAGTTTGTTTTATAGTCGATCACAATTTGTTTGCACGGAAGTCTCGCTCCCAGGGTCACCAGCAATATGTATGTAGGTCAAATGTTAGACCACCTAGTCGGGTGCTGTCATTAGCAATGGACACAATTGCGAAAATCGAACGCTTCACTCAGAAAAGATATGAAAACTAACAAAGAGGAGCGGTTTATGCCATGCATTCCAGTTTCCTCCACCCACAAACCTGCCCATCATTCTGTGAATTCTTAAATACAGAGTCCCATCCTAATCAAATAAATCAACCCGAAAACTACAACATATGCATAAAGAAATTGATACTAAATAGCATTTCTGTATTTACCTGTAATTTGCAGATGTAATGAACTTTACAAATGTCAAAAAAATTACGCAATAACATGTATGAGTAATTACTGGTGTTTTATTAAGTGTGTACTGGTACTTCATCAATAATATATTTAATTTAAAAAATATAATTTAATTTTTGAGCTGAACACATCTTGGTATACATTTATTTATTTATTTGATTGATGTTTTACGCTATACTCAAGAGTATTTCACTTATATGACGACGACCAGCATTATGGTGGGAGGAAACCAGGCAGGGCCCAGTGGAAACCCTTGACCATCCGTAGGTTGTTGCCTTCCCACATAAGGCCAGAGAGGAAGTCAGCATGAGCTGGACTTGAACTCACAGTAACCTTGAAGGCCCCTCTTGGTATATAGGCCTCCTGCTTATAGGTTCAGGTGACATTAAAGTCAAGGGAATTTTTGTAATTTTTTTCTCGCAGTTTTAGGATTTGCGTAATAATTTTGCATACTGCATATTGCACTTTCCACATGACATGGGACAATAAATAAACTCACGAGTTGACAGGTCACAATAACTTGATATATTTCTGCATTGTTCAGGTTGTCAGTTGATCAGTTTAGACCGTAAGGTCCTGTATTGTGTTTATGCAATTAGTTATGGGTAAGATTTATGTGCAGGGACCGATTGCTCGAGTGCCACTAAAACTGGGTCGGTTTGTCCCGAGCCATAGCGGCATATCTATCAATGATGTCCCTACTCTGACGACCGGGTCAGTTACACCCGGGTGACGAGGTGTAAATGACACCACGGACATGTCCTGCACCTGTACACTTGACACCTGAATAAAAGCGCCTTTACCCGCCAGATCACTTTGATGGTTCCTTGTTGACAGCTTCAAAGGCTTAGGTCAACCCTGAAATAAGATTACATGTACCTGTATCACAAAAGAGCCTGCGATACGATGCACCCAGGCGTTTCTCAATGGCCTTTTGTGTTGTCTTTTGGGGTTCTGTTTTTTTGTACCGGAGTTCTCCCTCTATTTAGAAAGCATACATTTTGATAGACTCCTAGTTAACATGGCTGATGAATAACGACCCTCTTTATGGACTATCAGTAATACGATAGGCTTTAGCCAAGACCCCTTATCTGTACTTTTTTGTGCTATTGATATGCCCTTATCAGTGATATGTACAACACATCAAAGGCCTAATCACCTGGGCAGGCTTTGTTATATCTCTTTGTATGGCCATATGGAGAGGTTTTAATGTAAGCCGTATTAAAGGCGTTTACACGGAGTATAGGGCTGGTTTTTTTTGGTGTGGGGGTAGGGTTGGTGTCTTTCGTGGTTGAGTGGTAAAATTGTTGCTTTTAATATGTTGTAGGTCACGCAGGATGTGGGTTTTATACCTTTCTCAGACAGGGAATTGTTGTGGGATTGGAGGAGATGTGGGTTTTGTACCTTTTTCAGACAGGGAAGTGTAGTAGGATTGGAGGAGATGTTGGTTTTGTACCTTTCTCAGACAGGGAAGTGTAGTGGGATTGGAGGAGATGTGGGTTTTGTACCTTTCTCAGACAGGGAAGTGTAGTGGGATTGGAGGAGATGTGGGTTTTGTACCTTTCTCAGACATGGAAGTGTAGTGAGATTGGAGGAGATGTGGGTTTTGTACCTTTCTCAGACAGGGAAGTGTAGTGTGATTGGAGGAGATGTGGGTTTTGTACCTTTCTCAGACAGGGAAGTGTAGTGGTATTGGAGGAGATGTGGGTTTTGTACCTTTTTCAGACATGGAAGTGTAGTGTCATTGGAGGAGATGTGGGTTTTATACCTTTTTCAGACAGGGAATTCTTGTGGGACTGGAGGAGGTGTGGGTTTTGTACCTTTCTCAGACACGGAATTGTTGTGGGATTGGAGGAGATGTTGGTTTTGTACCTTTTTCAGACAGGGAAGTTTAGTGGGATTGGAGGAGATGTGGGTTTTGTACCTTTCTCAGACAGGGAAGTGTAGTGAGATTGGAGGAGATGTGGGTTTTGTACCTTTTTCAGACAGGGAATTGTTGTGGGATTGGAGGAGATGTGGGTTTTGTACCTTTCTCAGACAGGGAATTATTGTGGGATTGGTGGTGATGTGGGTTTTGTACCTTTCTCAGACATGGAAGTGTAGTGTGATTGGAGGAGATGTGGGTTTTGTACCTTTCTCAGACAGGGAATTGTAGTGGGATTGGAGGAGATGTGGGTTTTGTACCTTTCTCAGACAGGGAAGTGTAGTGAGATTGGAGGAGATGTGGGTTTTGTACCTTTTTCAGACAGGGAATTGTTGTGGGATTGGAGGAGATGTGGGTTTTGTACCTTTCTCAGACAGGGAATTATTGTGGGATTGGTGGTGATGTGGGTTTTGTACCTTTCTCAGACATGGAAGTGTAGTGTGATTGGAGGAGATGTGGGTTTTGTACCTTTCTCAGACAGGGAATTGTTGTGGGATTGGAGGTGATGTGGGTTTTGTACCTTTTTCAGACAGGGAATTGTTGTGGGATTGGAGGAGATGTGGGTTTTGTACCTTTCTCAGACAGGGAAGTGTAGTGGGATTGGAGAAGTTGTGGGTTTTGTACCTTTCTCAGACAGAGAATTGTTGTGGGATTGGCGAGGTGGGTTTTGTACCTTTCTCAGACAGGGAAGTGTAGTGGGATTGGAGAAGTTGTGGGTTTTGTACCTTTCTCAGACAGAGAATTGTTGTGGGATTGGCGAGGTGGGTTTTGTACCTTTCTCAGACAGGGAAGTGTAGTGGGATTGGAGAAGTTGTGGGTTTTGTACCTTTCTCAGACAGAGAATTGTTGTGGGATTGGCGAGGTGGGTTTTGTACCTTTCTCAGACAGGGAAGTGTAGTGGGATTGGAGAAGTTGTGGGTTTTGTACCTTTCTCAGACAGAGAATTGTTGTGGGATTGGCGAGGTGGGTTTTGTACCTTTCTCAGACAGGGAAGTGTAGTGGGATTGGAGGAGTTGTGGGTTTTGTACCTTTCTCACACAGAGAATTGTTGTGGGATTGGCGAGGTGGGTTTTGTACCTTTCTCAGACAGGGAAGTGTAGTGGGATTGGAGGAGTTGTGGGTTTTGTACCTTTCTCACACAGAGAATTGTTGTGGGATTGGCGAGGTGGGTTTTGTACCTTTCTCAGACAGGGAAGTGTAGTGGTATTGGAGGAGATGTGGGTTTTGTACCTTTTTCAGACAGGGAAGTGTAGTGTCATTGGAGGAGATGTGGGTTTTGTACCTTTTTCAGACAGGGAATTCTTGTGGGACTGGAGGAGGTGTGGGTTTTGTACCTTTCTCAGACACGGAATTGTTGTGGGATTGGAGGAGATGTTGGTTTTGTACCTTTCTCAGACATGGAAGTGTAGTGTGATTGGAGGAGATGTGGGTTTGTACCTTTTTCAGACAGGGAAGTTTAGTGGGATTGGAGGAGATGTGGGTTTTGTACCTTTTTCAGACAGGGAATTGTTGTGGGATTGGAGGAGATGTGGGTTTTGTACCTTTCTCAGACAGGGAATTATTGTGGGATTGGTGGTGATGTGGGTTTTGTACCTTTCTCAGACATGGAAGTGTAGTGTGATTGGAGGAGATGTGGGTTTTGTACCTTTCTCAGACAGGGAATTGTAGTGGGATTGGAGGAGATGTGGGTTTTGTACCTTTTTCAGACAGGGAAGTTTAGTGGGATTGGAGGAGATGTGGGTTTTGTACCTTTCTCAGACAGGGAAGTGTAGTGAGATTGGAGGAGATGTGGGTTTTGTACCTTTTTCAGACAGGGAATTGTTGTGGGATTGGAGGAGATGTGGGTTTTGTACCTTTCTCAGACAGGGAATTATTGTGGGATTGGTGGTGATGTGGGTTTTGTACCTTTCTCAGACATGGAAGTGTAGTGTGATTGGAGGAGATGTGGGTTTTGTACCTTTCTCAGACAGGGAATTGTTGTGGGATTGGAGGTGATGTGGGTTTTGTACCTTTCTCAGACAGGGAATTGTTGTGGGATTGGAGGAGATGTGGGTTTTGTACCTTTCTCAGACAGGGAAGTGTAGTGGGATTGGAGAAGTTGTGGGTTTTGTACCTTTCTCAGACAGAGAATTGTTGTGGGATTGGCGAGGTGGGTTTTGTACCTTTCTCAGACAGGGAAGTGTAGTGGGATTGGAGGAGTTGTGGGTTTTGTACCTTTCTCACACAGAGAATTGTTGTGGGATTGGCGAGGTGGGTTTTGTACCTTTCTCAGACATGGAAGTGTAGTGTGATTGGAGGAGATGTGGGTTTTGTACCTTTCTCAGACATGGAAGTGTAGTGTGATTGGAGGAGATGTGGGTTTTGTACCTTTCTCAGACGGAATTGTAGTGGGATTGGAGGCAAGAACGGGTATACACTGCTCCAGCTCTTATGGGGTCAGGCTTGGTTGTAATAAGCAGTCAATAGAACTCTTGCGTGTTGTCTTACATGAAGTTTGCTAGAGACCACTTATCTCTCACCAATATGACACGTCACAGGTGGACAAGTTCACGAGTGTAATTTGCCAAGGGTCACGGCTTTCACAAAAATAAAAAGTTATACTTTTTAAACTTCCTGAGAAATTAATAGTTTATTGATGCATATTTACATTTGGTCTAGTGTTGTCTTTTCCTATCAAAGCTGGACCTCGACAGCAACAGTTGTCATCAGTTCAGAACTCCTTAGTCGATGTGGAGAATGGCTGGCAACAGTATGCCTGGTGTTATTGTAAGATTGGACCAACACAAAAAGTAGGTGAGTGTTTTAGGACCGTGCAGCCAGTTTCATGTGGCATTACCCCTCAAATAAATAATGGAATCAAATGATTTTGATGTTATTTAACCAGCCTTTTATGAATGTGTTGATGAAGTTTATGTACAAGCCACTAGCAACATACATGTACAGGCTATTTATGTAAACTTGATTGAAGATTTGGACATTTACTTATTTTGTTTATTTTGGGGTGTCACTTTTACAGACTACACCTGCAAACCTAGGTGAACAGTCAGTCTAAACATTAGACTTTTTTCCTTTCTTTAATAATGCCGGAATATGCAGGGTTTAGACGTATGAAAGAGGCTGAGAATGACAGAATATCATTTTAGCTATCCTTGTGAACATGATAAAGCCTTGATGTGGAGCTAGATGAGAGGTTTCGCTGTGCTTGTCCTATTGACAGAGGTTTATCGTAAAATCAGTGTCGGAACCTGTGAGTGTTTACATGGACTTGACACAATAAAATGATTTCTCACGATTCACAAGGATGATTACCTACCCTGTATTTACCCCATGTCAGTTTTTAGCCCGTTTTGATTATGAAAACAGCCCGTGAGCCATATTTCATAACCGGTGTAGAATGTCCGGCTTACTCAAGCTGTGTTTACACAAGGAAATTGCTCACAGACTTGGACCTCTTTTTTTCCTATCCTTATCCCAGAGGAGAAATTTGTTTTATATTATTTGGTTCAAATCTTGTGGCGTAGCGTAATCCGTTTCACAGAAGTGCCAGGTATGAGCCAAAGTTTACTTAAAGCTCTCATCTGAGGAAAACACCACAGCTAAATAAAGAAACGCTTAGCTTAACAGCTGGCCTGATTGAGCAATTAATTACCAGGCAAAAAACGCAGGCAATGTGGAATGTGGGAAATGTGGAAAAAGTTGTGACGGGGTTTTAGTGAGTGTGCAGGGGTATGTCAGGATAAGATTGATTGGTCTAAACCAATCAACCCCCCACCCCAGTATGACGGAGGTGTCATGATGTGGTCTGTACACTCTAGGGGGGGGTCAGATTTGGAACAGACCTGTGGTTAAAACTATAACCTTAGAGCTCAGTAGTATTGTTATGTGTCTAACCAAGCTGCTGTTTAAATAGTTTGGTAGGAATATTTGAGAAAACCTTCATAGATGCACATACAGATGGATTGTATTTGCATTAAGAATTGAAACTTTGTTATTGTTTTTTTCGTTCACTAAAATGTGCATCAGTGGTTATGTATCACAGATGGAAGTTTACAATGGTCTAGAAACAAAATCATTTTCACTTTTGAGTATAATTAAACAGAAAGAGAGAACAAAAAGTGAACTTAAAGATGCTGTGTGAAATTTTAGGCCTTTCCATTGCAAGCAACACATCAGTTATTTTGGCGAGAAGAAAAATGTACAAGTTCCTAAACTGTATAGGAAGATCTGTCAGCAACCTGCAGATGGTTGTGGGATTCCCCTGGGCTCTGCTCAGTTTCCCCACACCATAATGCTGGCCATCGTCGTAGAAGTGAAATTTTTTTTATGTATGGCATAAATTGACAATCAAATAAATAAATTAATTGTATGGTGCACATGTATGCTTTTTTCCAACATTTTAGGTTCAGATCTGAATCAAATTCTTTTGAACTTTACACCTGTAATACATACTTGTGCAGTGAATCTGACGTTAAAATGCCGGTTCTATCAGAGAAAGGTCGGTGTGATGTCACTGATGAGTTTAGATTATCAGTAAGGCTCATAAATAAATCTAATGCAGTATATACACATTCTACAAACAAAGTTGTCAGATGCAGATTTGAATTCTTTGTGCACTGACGCATAATTATCTGCTTTAAATGAAGATAAAGGTGCGATTAAGTTCCTATATTGTCTAAAGTGTGGTTTGATAGTTTTAATTCCCTCAAAAACGAAGAAATGGGAATGTATATATAGTCAGCTAACTTAGGCCTCCCCCTCATTTCCAATGTTTGTTACTTTCATTTTGGTTGCCTTGTATTCCAGAGGCTGTTAACATTCTTTTTGGCAGGTATTGAAACATTTTTATGCATTTTGGCAGCCAATGTCTAAATTTTTCTTTCGACAGTATTTTAACATGGATGTAGGTGCGAAATTCAACATGGGAATATTAGAAACTTTCATGTATACCCAACTTGGTGTGATCAGAGTGTCGACGTACGGTGGGACAATGACAGACCTCATGACAGTCCTCATAAATCCTCCGTGTATGTTGCTGTTTTATGGGGTGTATACTCATTCTAGCCCTGTATATGTCCTTTGTTTTCCTCCACCAGCATTTTCAGCCCTAGTCATTTTATGACTGAAGTCAATATCCTTGTCGACAAACTCCGCCATGTAATAAACATTTGTCCCGTTTGTTTGTTTGTTGTTTTTTTTCATCAGGTTCATTTGGTACATTTCAGGTACATCCTGAAAGCTGTGAAGACAAATTGACCAATAGTGTGCCATCGTTTAGTTGCAGAGAGACTGGATGGTCCGTTGTTTTCATCATCAGAGGTCACCACTGTGTTGTTAAGTGTGTGGGTGGGCTGGTCAAAATACCTGACTGACACAGGTGAGCTTTCCTGTACTACCACACATGATAATGAAAATGGGAACACTTAATTATGCCACTAATAACATGGTGTTTTCTTTCCCCGCAAATGCCCAGTGTGCGGAGCTAGTTTGAAACAGATACTGATTGACTATAAAATCAGTACTGCCAAATGTGGTAGAGCATATGTTACTCGGGGCCAGTATTTATCAAGTAACTTAAGAATTGAGTCACAAAATTGCACGTGCTTTTAAAGCCGTATTCAAAAGAGGAAAGAACTCAAATTGTGCCTGGTACATTTTTCTGCAATAAAGAATCAGTGTACAAACCTTACGCTTCCTAGAGCAAAATATTTTTACTGTAGCTGTGTTTGATTTCTGGACTTTGATTTTAAGACGTTTGATAAATATGATCCGAGATTTTTAATCTATCTGTGTTTTCTTGATTAAGATACACTGTAGTGTAATGCACAGGAAAGTATTTTTTTAGCATCATCTAAAAATTATGTGTAAAGTAATAAGTTTTGTTCTGCTACATTTGATTAAAAACAACAGTTAACTGAAGAGCAATGTCCTGTTTCTGTACTTTTCTTTCTTAGTTCCTTGGTGGTTTTGTTGGGAATTGGCCTTACGATTATTGGTCTGGAACGTTCTTATATAGGAATGGTATAGGAATGTCTAATTTGACGCATAGAATCAAAGGAACAAAATATCTACGCATAAATATAGTCTTAAGTTGAGTGAGAAAATGAAAATGTTGGTGACAAAGCAGTGATACCACATCAGAACTAGCAAATTTGGGTGAGTTAGAGTAATCGTACCCAAGACAGTTACATGTATCTTTACAAACGTTTTTTTTTTTTAATTCTTCCGTGCTATATCCAACATAATCTGTTATCATAAGAATGAGTCTTTTAGTTTTCAAGATTCTGCGATAGATATTATTCTTCAGCTTTTTGTGTCAGAATTTTCTTGATCTGGACTTGTGCATGTCTGGGTTTTTTTTATTATTATTATTTTAGATAAAATATCTTTCTTGATAAAAGGCAGAATGGTGGATTTGCCGTAATATCATGTAATATTGTCTATTTTGAAATAAGAATAGAAATCTTAGGGGTTACATTAAGGTTATGGGTTTCACAGGATAACCCACCAGGAGTGAGTATGAATGAGGACATTTGGCTGGCTGTTTTCCCATTTGAGGTTCCTTGGAAATGACATGATCAATTTGAGTGTCACCAAATGTAGATACTAAATATACCTGTCTTTGCCATATGTCATGCAGTTAGTGTAAAAGAAGTGGCCGCCACTGATCAGTCAAAACGTATGTGTGTGGTGGGAGGGGAGGGGTAGAGGGGGCATGCGACACTGTTAAACCTTTTCAGCTTCTAAAGCACTTTTATCATTGGAATTTATGCGAACAGTTATTATGAACATGATGCTAAAAGTGAGTGTTTGTGTCAGTAATGATAAAAGCTTCATGAAACTGTGCAAATTATTTCTATAGACCCCATACTTCTCTTAAAATGTTTGGAAATATTGATCACACCAGCGGCTGTAAATATTGAAGAATTAGGTGTAGGTATTGTCTCGTTCATTATATTAGCAGTTCATGTTCAGAGTGTTTTGTGGTGCAGATCACATGACTTGGTTGTTGTCCCACGGAGACGCTTGATAACCAGCTCCTGGGTTAGATAACAATATGTCAGCCGCCTTCCCCATGGTGACTTCCCACAGACTTCAGATCATGGTTAGCTGCCCTAGTGTTACCACCCTGTGCCCCTAGCTTTACACTCAGGTTGAATCAGAAACTTTACCATCTGTTACTTGGGGAAATAAACAACTTTTTCTCACTGATCCAACCTATCAAAATCTGCTTTTCCACGTCCCTGCATTGCGGGTGGGCTGAAATTTGATTTAACTCCTTAAAAGCTTGCCTTTTTTTTTTTTGCCCTTAGTTCTGCTTTTGAAAAATTAGTGCCCTTTGAAAGCAGTGACAGGCCTTAAGCTGTTACACTTGTGTTAAAAAGGAGGGAACTTTACGTAGTGTAATATCTTGAAAGTAGAACATCTGCATAGGAAATAGTGATGAGTCAGTGGTATGAATTACACAGTTCTCTTAAAGTGCAGTTCCCAGAGTTATAAACAGCGTAAATAGTCAACAGCAATCTGACCAAAAAAAAAAAATAATCAAATTTCCTTGTAGCAACAATCAGTCAATCACTTCCTAGTAGCAACAGTGATGTCGCTCATTTCATAGGGGTGGCAATCAGTCAGTCTCTTGATAGTAACACCAATCAGTCAATCACTTCCTAGTAGCAACAGTGATGTCGCTCATTTCATAGGGGTGGCAATCAGTCAGTCTCTTGATAGTAACACCAATCAGTCAATCACTTCCTAGTAGCAACAGTGATGTCCCTCATTTCATAGGGGTGGCAATCAGTCAGTCTCTTGATAGTAACACCAATCAGTCAATCACTTCCTAGTAGCAACAGTGATGTTGCTCATTTCATAGGGGGGTGGCAATCAGTCAGTCTCTTGATAGTAACACCAATCAGTCAATCACTTCCTAGTAGCAACAGTGATGTCACTCATTTCATAGGGGTGGCAATCAGTCAGTCTCTTGATAGTAACACCAATCAGTCAATCACTTCCTAGTAGCAACAGTGATGTCGCTCATTTCATAGGGGTGGCAATCAGTCAGTCTCCTGATAGTAACACCAATCAGTCAATCACTTCCTAGTAGCAACAGTGATGTCGCTCATTTCATAGGGGGGTGGCAATCAGTCAGTCTCTTGATAGTAACACCAATCAGTCAGTCGCTTCATAGTAACAGTCTTGAGTACGGCATAAAACACCAAATCAAATAAATCAATAAATCATAGAAACAGCAGTCAATCCCTTCCTTCACAGTAACAACAATCAATTAATCGCTTCATACTAACAACAGTCAGTAGAGTGCTTCAGAGGAGTGAGAGTCAGTTATTCAAATGTGGTAATTAGTTATTTGAATGCAGGCGTTCAACACTTTACTCAAAAATAATTCGAGCATATGGCATCAGGGTTATGGATTTGCTGAAGTCTTGCAGCGTCGATCGAGGAACATTAACTACCAACATAAAATTCTAAGCCAAACTAGCAGAAGCTGGATTTGAACTCATGACCTCATTTATCAAGGTTAATGATGTGAACTAAGGTTGACGCTGCAGGACGTTGCTTGACTTTCGGATGGATGTTTTACAAGTATCTGTGAGCATCGTACATTAGGGTTTTGGTGCATGTCTATGAACATGACCCAGTGTTTTAATTATGTACCAGAAGGATCTTCATTGACCTTCAGATGGTCTGGCCTCTGCAGCAATAGGGCACCCACGTACATCATTACATGTCTATGAAAGCTTTTGGCCAAAGGAGATCAACTTGTGGATGTATAGCAGAAGGACCTTAAATGACCTTGTGTGACCTTCAAATGTTTTCCTGTGCTCTGGGCATGTGTGCACTGGTGATAAAATTAGTGCATGCCCGTGTCCGATGTTGCCAGAATTATATTTTAAATGACCTTGGATGACCTTCAAATGGTGCTCTATTCTTTGTGATCATATATATATATATATATATATATATATATATATATATATATATATATATGTGTGTGTGTGTGTGTGTGTGAGTAATTTTGTCTAAATTACCCCAATACTTTTAATTATGAGATAGAAAAACCTTGAATAACCTTGCTTGACATTGCTTGACCTTCACATGTTACTCAGGCCATTATGCTCTGATGATGTCATTAGTGCATGTCTGTAGACCAGACGATCTCTGAGGACGAAGATCGTGTCTGCGCCATGTTTAGACAGATCATCCGTTGTGTTCAATCACTGTCCAGGTGTGAATGTACTGTTTAGCTCCCTCAGGTCTTCTCTGACTGGCATGCTTGTCTGAAAAGTAAATGTGGTGTAATCATAGACAGGCTAATAAACAGTCATCCCCCTTCCCCACCTTTTCCCCCCTCACACCCTGCAGCAACAAACAGTGGCTTCCGAGATACTTAGACGAGACAAGAACACAGAAGCACATTTTCTAAGATCATACATAACTTTCAACAGATGAGAATACTAAAGTGTAAAGTTTAAGCCAACCCTTTAGATAAGGTAGGCTGGATCAGTTAGGTACTGTGACAAGACTTCAGAAGACAAAAACACCCAAGCTTTGAACTGACATCAGACAGAATTCCCAAAGGACAATAACACTGAGATAATGAGTAAGACGCTCAGAATTTGCAGTGAATGAGAAAATTCATGATATGAACAGATTAAACTTAGATGTCTTACAAGGTGAGAACATGGAACCAGACAGATAATGATACTGAGATAGAAAGAAGTGAGAGACTGTTTTTATCAGGTGACAATGAGGAGACAGAGACAGACAGAATCTTCAACAGATTTGAACGCAGAGATAGAAGGATGAGACTATCTGGATAACAGTGAGACACTGATTGAGATGAGACAGAATTTGTAACACAGGAGAACACTTAGATAGAAAGATTAGAGATAGTATTTTGACAAGAATGAGACACTGAGACAGACAGAATGTGTAACAAGTGACAACACTGAGATGAGACTGTATGTGGACAAAAATGAGGCATTGAGACCAGACACAATCTGTAACACATAAAGCACTGACCTACATGTTCTGAGACAATAAAGGCGAAATCTTCACCATTTCAAATCTTGAGTTTTTCATTCTCAGTGTAATTATATCCACAGTGTAGATTTTGAAAAGATTTTTGGTAACAAAAATTTTTGGTAATATATGTATTGTGTCAGAATTATATGTTCTATAAACACTGCCAAGAGATTGTGAATTGAAGGTGTTACATGTTTGATGTTGCCATACCACACGGGTGAAGTCTTAGTGAGTGGAAGAAGGGGGAGTGGAGTGGATATAGATGTAGAGGAGTCAGGTGATGGAGTGTGAGGATGTAAGAGACAGACAGGTGTAATTATCTTAGGCAGACAGCCAGGATAACGCCAGCGTTTTTCCATTAATTGTACGCCCTTCAGGGGTATCTCTTAGGACTTTTGATGCCTCCATCATAAGCTGGTAGGACTAAAGTGAGCTGGACAACACAGTACCAGATACTCTGCCAAGAGAATAACACGAAGATTGTATAATCACACTGGTTCCCTGAAGGTATTGTGTGGTACGTTAGCGTCAGACATCTTGCTGTTACGGTGACAAGCCATTAATCGGACATGAAGTTAGGTAGAAACATCTTAGCCTTCTATCAGTATAACGTGTAGTTTGTGGAACTGTTCAATGGGTTTTCATGGCAACCCAGTTTCCTCCACCGATAATATATTGGTTGCCATCAGGTATGTGAAAAAAAGTTAAACAAAAAACAAACAAAAAAATTAAAAAAGAACGAAAAGTTAATCACCTCGATATCAGTACCTGTAAACTAAATTTCAGACATAAGGACAGGGTGCGTGTACAGTTATGGTATGAACATTGTGTACAGCTATGGTATGAACAGTGTGTGCAGCTATGGTATGAACAGTGTGTACAGCTATGGTATGAACAGTGTGTGCAGCTATGGTATGAACAGTGTGTGCAGCTATGGTATGAACAGTGTGTACAGCTATGGTATGAACAGTGTGTGCAGCTATGGTATGAACAGTGTGTACAGCTATGGTATGAACAGTGTGTACAGCTATGGTATGAACAGTGTGTACAGCTATGGTATGAACAGTGAGTACAGCTATGGTATGAACAGTGTGTACAGCTATGGTATGAACAGTGTGTACAGCTATGGTATGAATAGTGTGTGCAGCTATGGTATGAACAGTGTGTACAGCTATGGTATGAACAGTGTGTACAGCTATGGTATGAACAGTGAGTACAGCTATGATATGAACAGTGAGTACAGCTATGGTATGAACAGTGTGTACAGCTATGGTATGAACAGTGTGTGCAGCTATGGTATGAACAGTGTGTACAGCTATGGTATGAACAGTGTGTACAGCTACATGTATGGTATGAACAGTGAGTACAGTTATGGTATGAACAGTGTGTACAGCTATGGTATGAACAGTGTGTGCAGCTATGGTATGAACAGTGTGTGCAGCTATGGTATGAACAGTGTGTACAGCTATGGTATGAACATTGTGTACAGCTATGGTATGAACAGTGTGTGCAGCTATGGTATGAACAGCGAATACAGCTATGGTATGAACAGTGTGTACAGCTATGATATGCACATTGTGTTCAGCTATGGTATGAACAATGTGTACAGCTATGGTATGAACAGTGTGTGCAGCTATGGTATGAACAGTGTGTACAGCTATGGTATGAACAGTGTGTACAGCTATGGTATGAACAGTGTGTGCAGCTATGATATGAACAGTGAGTACAGCTATGGTATGAACAGTGTGTGCAGCTATGGTATGAACAGTGTGTACAGCTATGGTATGAACAGTGTGTACAGCTACATGTATGGTATGAACAGTGAGTACAGTTATGGTATGAACAGTGTGTACAGCTATGGTATGAACAGTGTGTGCAGCTATGGTATGAACAGTGTGTGCAGCTATGGTATGAACAGTGTGTACAGCTATGGTATGAACAGTGTGTACAGCTATGGTATGAACAGTGTGTGCAGCTATGATATGAACAGTGAGTACAGCTATGATATGAACAGTGAGTACAGCTATGATATGAACAGTGAGTACAGCAATGGTTTGAACAGTGTGTACAGCTATGGTATGAACAGTGTGTACAGCTATGGTATGAACAGTGAGTACAGCTATGGTATGAACAGTGTGTGCAGCAATGGTATGAACAGTGTGTACAGCTATGGTATGAACAGTGTGTACAGCTATGGTATGAACAGTGTGTACAGCTATGGTATGAACAGTGAGTACAGCTATGGTATGAACAGTGTGTACAGCTATGGTATGAACAGTGTGTACAGCTATGGTATGAACAGTGAGTACAGCTATGGTATGAACAGTGTGTGCAGCAATGGTATGAACAGTGTGTACAGCTATGGTATGAACAGTGTGTACAGCTATGGTATGAACAGTGTGTACAGCTATGGTATGAATAGTGTGTGCAGCTATGGTATGAACATTGTGTACAGCTATGGTATGAACAGCGAATACAGCTATGGTATGAACAGTGTGTACAGCTATGGTATGAACAGTGAGTGCAGCTATGGTATGAACAGTGTGTACAGCTATGGTATGAATAGTGAGTACAGCTATGGTATGAACAGTGTGTACAGCTATGGTATGAACAGTGTGTGCAGCTATGGTATGAACAGTGTGTACAGCTATGGTATGAACAGTGTGTACAGCTATGGTATGAACAGTGTGTACAGCTATGGTATGAACAGTGTGTACAGCTATGGTATGAACAGTGTGTACAGCTATGATATGAACAGTGTGTACAGCTATGGTATGAACAGTGTGTGCAGCTATGGTATGAACAGTGTGTACAGCTATGGTATGAACAGCGAATACAGCTATGGTATGAACAGTGTGTACAGCTATGGTATGAACAGTGTGTACAGCTATGGTATGAACAGCGAATACAGCTATGGTATGAACAGTGAGTACAGCTATGGTATGAACATTGTGTTCAGCTATGGTATGAACAGTGTGTACAGCTGTGGTATGAACAGTGTGTGCAGCTATGGTATGAACAGTGTGTACAGCTATGGTATGAACAGTGTGTACAGCTATGGTATGAACAGTGTACAGCTATGGTATGAACATTGTGTACAGCTATGGTATGAACAGTGTGTACAGCTATGGTATGAACAGTGTGTGCAGCTATGGTATGAACAGTGTGTACAGCTATGGTATGAACAGTGTGTACAGCTATGGTATGAACAGTGTGTACAGCTATGGTATGAACAGTGTGTGCAGCTATGGTATGAACAGTGTGTACAGCTATGGTATGAACAGTGTGTGCAGCTATGGTATGAACAGTGTGTACAGCTATGGTATGAACAGTGTGTGCAGCTATGGTATGAACAGTGTGTACAGCTATGGTATGAACAGTGTGTACAGCTATGGTATGAACAGTGAGTACAGCTATGGTATGAACATTGTGTTCAGCTATGGTATGAACAGTGTGTACAGCTATGGTATGAACAGTGAGTACAGCTATGGTATGAACAGTGTGTGCAGCAATGGTATGAACAGTGTGTACAGCTATGGTATGAACAGTGTGTACAGCTATGGTATGAACAGTGTGTGCAGCTATGGTATGAACAGTGTGTACAGCTATGGTATGAACAGTGTGTACAGCTATGGTATGAACAGTGTGTGCAGCTATGGTATGAACAGTGTGTACAGCTATGGTATGAACAGTGTGTACAGCTATGGTATGAACAGTGAGTACAGCTATGGTATGAACAGTGTGTACAGCTATGGTATGAACAGTGTGTACAGCTATGGTATGAACAGTGAGTACAGCTATGGTATGAACAGCGAATACAGCTATGGTATGAACAGTGTGTACAGCTATGGTATGAACAGTGTGTGCAGCTATGGTATGAACAGTGTGTACAGCTATGGTATGAACAGTGTGTACAGCTATGGTATGAACAGTGTGTACAGCTATGGTATGAACAGTGTGTACAGCTATGGTATGAACAGTGTACAGCTATGGTATGAACATTGTGTACAGCTATGGTATGAACATTGTGTACAGCTATGGTATGAACAGTGTGTACATTGTGTAGCCTGGCAAATATTTTGACTGAATTCCTTTGGTTTATTGAGGTTTTTACATGTAATTCACTTATTAATTTTTTATAGGTGTTTCACATGTTTTTTAGTCCCCATCAGCATGAACTAAGCTTCCATTGCCAATTAAGATGGAAAAAAACAAAACTTCAAACTTTCAGGGATAGATTTGATTTGATTGGTGCTCAAAGAATATTTCACTTATACATCGACAGCCAGTATTATGGTGGGAGGAAACCAGGCAGAGCCCGGGGGAAACTCACAACCATCCACAGGTTGTTGGCAGACCTTCCCACTTACGGTCAGAGAGGTTCAAGGATAGTGGGTACATTTAGTGTCTAATCTGACCAATATTGTGACTGAAATCTTTTTGTATCAGTGTTCTGTTTAGTCCCTTGTCTGACCAATATTGTGACTGAAATCTTTTGGTTTAAGTGCCATGTTTAGTTCCTTATCTGACCAATATTGTGACTGAAATCTTTTGGTATCAGTGTCATGTTTAGTCCCTTGTCTGACCAATATTGTGACTGAAATCTTTTTGTATCAGTGTCATGTTTAGTCCCTTGTCTGACCAATACAAATGAAATCTTCTGGTATCAGTGTTCTGTTTAGTCCCTTGTCTGACCAATATTGTGACTGAAATCTTTTGGTATAAGTGTCATGTTTAGTCCCTTGTCTGACCAATATTGTGACTGAAATCTTTTTGTATCAGTGTCATGTTTAGTCCCTTGTCTGACCAATACAAATGAAATCTTCTGGTATCAGTGTTCTGTTTAGTCCCTTGTCTGACCAATATTGTGACTGAAATCTTTTGGTATAAGTGTCATGTTTAGTCCCTTATCTGACCAATATTGTGACTGAAATCTTTTGGTATCATTGTTTTGTTTAGTCCCTTGTCTGACCAATATTGTGACTGAAATCTTTTGGTATAAGTGTCCCGTTTAGTCCCTTGTCTGGCCAATATTGTGACTGAAATCTGTTTGTATAAGTGTCATGTTTAGTCCCTTATCTGACCAGTATTGTGACTGAAATCTTTTGGTATCAGTGTCATGTTTAGTCCCTTATCTGACCAATATTGTGACTGAAATATTTTGGTATCAGTGTCATGTTTAGTCCCTTATCTGACCAGTATTGTGACTGAAATCTTTTTGTATAAGTGTTCTGTTTAGTCCCTTGTCTGATCAATATTGCGAATGAAATCTTTTGGTATCAGTGTTCTGTTTAGTCCCTTGTCTGACCAATATTGTGACTGAAATCTTTTGGTATAAGTGTCATGTTTAGTCCCTAATCTAACCAATATTGTGACTGAAATCTTTTGGTATCATTGTTTTGTTTAGTCCCTTATCTGACCAATATTGTGACTGAAATCTTTTTGTATAAGTGTTCTGTTTAGTCCCTTGTCTGATCAATATTGCGAATGAAATCTTCTGGTATCAGTGTCATGTTTAGTCCCTTGTCTGATCAATATTGTGACTGAAATCTTTTTGTATCAGTGTCATGTTTAGTCCCTTGTCTGACCAATACAAATGAAACCTTCTGGTATCAGTGTTCTGTTTAGTCCCTTGTCTGACCAATATTGTGACTGAAATCTTTTGGTATCAGGGTCATGTTTAGTCCCTTGTCTGACCAATATTGTGACTGAAATCGTTTGGTATCAGTGTCATGTTTAGTCCCTTGTCTGACCAATATTGTGACTGAAATATTTTGGTATCAGTGTCATGTTTAGTCCCTTATCTGACCAATATTGTGAATGAAATCTTTTGGTATCAGTGTCCCGTTTAGTCCCTTGTCTGACCAATATTGTGACTGAAATCTTTTGGTATCGGTGTCATGCTTAGTCCCTTATCTGTGTAATATTGCAAATGAATTCTTTTGGTATCAGTGTCCTGTTTAGTCCCTTGTCTGACCAATATTGCGAATGAAATCTTTTGGTATCAGTGTCATGTTTAGTCCCTTGTCTGACCAATATTGTGACAGAAATCTTTTGGTATTAGTCTTTAGCATTTACAATCTTACAAAAATTGTGACTGAAAAGTCATGGTACCAGTGTCAGTGTCTAATCTGACCAATATTGTGACTGAAATCTTTTGGTGTAAGTATCATGTGTCCAGTACTTAGTCTGACCAATATTAAGACAGAAATCTTTTGTTATCAGTGTCATGTTTAGCTCCTGATCTGACCAATATTGTGAATGTCATCTTTTGATATCACTGTCATGTTCAGTGTTTAATCCTACCAGTATTGCGACTGAAAAGTCTTGATATAACTATATCATGTTCAGTGTCTATAATCTGACTAATTTTATGACTGTGCCAGCAGCAGATGAAGAAGCTCTGATATTCCGGGAGATCTGTCTGCTGTTCTTGGTCTGTTAACTGATCACTGATGTCATCCCTGATCAAATTAAACAGCCGTGAAATCTGTGGGAGACAGCAGATTTGTTCCGTGAAAGTAATCTGCCGAGTTTTTCTTAGAAGCATCCAAATCCGCCGGACATGTTCACGCAGTCTTCAAAGCCACCATTACCGGTTTAGCCTAGTCTGTCTGCTAGGCAGCCTGTGATTGTCGCACACGCGCTTGCCTTTGTGTCACCAAGGATGGGGTCGCGCAGCTCTGCCAATCTCTCCTTTGTTGTCGGAGTTCTTTGACTGAGGCTGAGTCTATTGTGGGACTGTCACAAGGCGTTTGCCATTTCTAACTGGCTCCTCTTTGAAGTAGATGAGTCTCAGAGGCAATACTGCTATAGCTAGCCGCGAGGGTAAATGCGAGATTTACTTGTGCAGAGTTGACCCACCAGGCTCTCACAATTTACCCACTTGTAGTTTGATTTGGCCCTGAACAATCATGCGTCTTGGTGAAAGTAAGAATGAATAGATGAACTCTTGCAACCATTTCTTTGTCTGTGGAGTTTTTATTTGTCTGCCACCAGTGGTGTCTCCTGCAGCACTTACAAACTCATGGCACTCTTCATACAAATTGTTTGCTCATTCTCTGTTTTGGACCCCTTTTTTAGCAAAATGGGCTCATGCTGGCTTTTTTCTTTTAATCATAAAGGCTTTGTGTACATAGATATTAAGGATTTAAATGTACCTTTATTGAATCTGAATAATGATTTTACACGTAATTCACCTATTAATTATTTACATGTGTTTTAGCTGTTCTTCAATCCTCATCAGAATGAACTAAGCTGCTGTTGCTATTTAAGATAAAAAAAAATTAAACCTTTTGTAATAGTGGGTAGGTCATAGTTGCACATTTACGATATTTGTCTTGTATGCTGCTTCAATTTCTCTCAGGCCGAAGACACGAAATTTTTTGTTGTTGTTTTCTGCTGTTATTACTCTTCAGGCATTGGTGGCAGAAGTAGCTAACAGTGCTTGATTGGCAGGTTTGTGTGATCTTACATAAAGTTTGTTTGAGATCACACACCTTTCACCAACATGTAATGCATCTGTTTTTGTGTCTGAAATCCCGACATGGAAAAGTTTGTCAATTACTTAACAAAGGCCAATGGTTTTATCTTAGCACATTGTATGTAGTAAACCTTCAACCTTTTCAACCACTAAAGCACTTTTTTCAGGGAAAGCTATGCATACAATTATTATGAAGTGATGCTAAAAATCATTTGTTTGTGTCATTAAAGATGCAGACTTCATATAAAAACTGTGCTAATTATTTTTCCTAACCCCAGAATTCTCTCAGAATATTTCAAAATTTTGGTGGGAGAGTTGGTTGAAAAAATTTAACAATTAGAGTAGGCAAAATATTCTTGTACAGTGTTTATAAACTGGCATAATCAAATAAATAAAATTCTTGTTGCAGTTTAGCAGGGATAATACTAATTGTTGTTAACAAGGAATGATGTTAGTATAGAATACATGAGTGTAGAGACTGTCACAATAATCAGGATGTTGTGGAGGATGAGGGCAACTGGGTCAAAATCAGCCACCAGTACCATAAAACTTTGTGTTTCAAAATTTGAAGTACCATCTTAAAAGCTCATTTTTCGGCTTTAGAAAGTAAAATTTTGTCCACTTCATTCGTTTTTTCATAAAACAAAGGTGTCCAAATTTCGCCTTTCAGTACCCAAAGCTGAGGACTGTGAAGAGGTTTTAAATTTTTACGTAAGTCAGGAATAGCTTTCATGAAATAGGCTCCAGACGCTTAAATCTTCTTAAGTAGAGTTCAGGATGGACAGCTGATGATTGGGGCATGGACATAGGGCGTAAGATTGGGGGGCATGTACATTAAAGTGATGTGGACAACACATCAGAGATAGCCGTCACACCTATACATGTACATAACATATGGTGCTTAGCTTATCTTAGCAGAAAGAAGGCTGGCAAAAAAATTGAGGAGAGATGAAAAAGTCATCAACTGTTGGGAATCAGGGAGGAGTGGGGAATGAAGGTGTCAGAGAAATAGGGGGTGGGGGGTGGGGGGGGGGGGGGGGTAACTAGCTATTTAACGCTTTGTGAACATGGGTGGGTCCAGCAGTTGGCCTGTAGCTGCCCATGCCTGACTGGAGCGAGCAATGACAAACACATTTAGACCTAGATTTCTGACTGCATGGCGCATTTTTCCCTTGATTCTTCCATGGACCTTTACTACGGCTCCAGAAAGACTGGCCCTGATGTGGTTCATGTACCAGGAAAGTTTGTCTTAGTTAGACTTTAAACTCTCAACATGATGGCCTGACATTGACTGAATGTACTGAAAAGTACTGTCTGATCACCTGTGAAAAGACGTAATCAGCCCTGACTCTGATTCTGTACCAAGTTGATCTTCAGGTACATATACTCTCATATCCCATGTGCTTGTGCACAAGCAAGGTAAACGTATTTGGGTCTGCCCATCTGCAGGGCTTTGGTTTCCTTCAGATAATGTCTGATTTTGGTCAAATTTGATCTGGATGTTCACATTTTGGAAACTCAGATGATTAAGTTTAATAAGACGGTCAGCTTTGTGTATAAGGTTTGCCTGTTTAATGAACCCTGTGATTGTCATCGTTCGTTGGTTTTAATGCAAATAATTGATCCACATATTGTCCGACGTTGATAAAATTCTGTGTACATGCCTCACATCAAACTGGACAATCTGTTGAGTAAGTTTTATATATTTTAATACCATTAAATTTGTTGCCTAAATGGCCTTGCTTAGGTATGGGCATTTTTTTTTTCACTTAGACTTGAGCTAAATGGTGCATTCAACTGAAAAATATTTCTGTTCCCTTCTTGAATGGAATTGATAATAAATGCTCCGGACCTTTTTTTAATGTAAAAATTATTATGTTAAAATTTATTGAAGTAGCCAAAGAATATTCCATACTGACTAATTGTTGTAGAAGTCAAATAATGTGAAAAGTTTACCATTAATCTGCAAACCAAGAATTTATATTTATTTATTTGATTGGTATTTTACGCTGTACTCAAGAATATTTCACTTATACGACGGCGACAAGCATTACGATAAGAGGAAACCGGGCAGAGCCTGGGGGAAACCCACGGCCATCCGCAGGTTGCTGCAGACCTTCTCATTTGCTGCTGGAGGGGAAGCCAGCATGAGCTGGATTTGAACTCTCAGCAACTACATTAGTGACGTGCTCCTGGGTCATGCTAGGCCAGGCCACGGAGGCTCCCCTCACCGTGGGCAGATGGTCAGTTTATACTTTGCACCTAATGCTGAACTCCTCCTGGTGTAGATTTTCATTTTCTGAGCTGTAATGGCCAGCATGAAGAACTTTGACCTTTAGCTGAGTATCTTTGACATGATTATTTGGGATAATTTGGTTTCCCATTAAACCATACACAAGAACTTAATGTGGGAAGGAGGATGGGGAGGGGGGCAACATACATTATCTGCTTATCTGTTATCATTATTCTCTGTTTGCCTTTTAATAGGGGAATTTAAAACATGAACTCTTCTAGCCCTATGCCTAAAGATGAATTGTCCCACTGTAACATGTCACTTGTCAGAAATGTTAGACAACTGTTTACATTTACCATGACATAGGCCACTGAGAAAAGTTCACAGAGAAGCTCTTTAGAGTAGGTAAAACCTAAGGATTTTATAGGACCTGTGAACTTTAAAAGTTTCATGAAGGAAAAATGTGTCATTTTTACACCCGAAGACAATGAGACAGGCGATAGTCAACTTTTGCTAACATTTTGGATAAGTGACCTGACACAGCAGGACAGTTTTTACTGTTAGCAAGGTCATATGAGACTTAGGTGTACTGTAAATTTTGTTGACCTTTTTTTTCTTCCTTTTAAGCACTTTTTCAGTTGCATTCATGCATACAGTTATTATCAAAATGATTTGTTTATGTCAATAGAGATACAAACTTCACTGAAATGTACAAATTAATTCTCTGCACACCACAGTTCTCTCAGAATGTTTCAAAGTATTGGTTACAGTGGCGATTGAAAAGGTTGTAAAATTAAGGTAATGTCGTTCTTGGATAAAGAATTTTAAAGATTCCGTCGCTTGTAGCAATAAGCGTCCAGTATTGCCCCAAAATGTAATCTAACATCAAAATCCAATAATACTGGAATTGTCGGCTTTCAGCATTACAACATAACGGCGACATCCCTTTCTACTGTGATGTCATTATTTTACAGCATGTGAGGGCTTAATAGTACATTTTAACACTGGCACATTTACAGATACATGTAAATACAACATCAAAAATTAACGACAACAGAGGACTTTACATGAATATCCTAAAACAGTGCACAAAACTAAATATTTCATGAAATATATCATTGATTCTGGATAATGTAAATAGTTGGGCAGGAAATTGTTCTTAAATTGTTGTTTGTTCTCGCTGCAGTATATTAAATGTTTTGAAATCAGGATAGGGATAATTTGACGCATTCTTAATCAATTAAATGCTCTGCTGAACTCATTTCGGAATCTGGCTAATTGATCTAATTGAAGCAGTTACATGCTGGAAATAACACGTTTTTATATGTGTTGACATTTGAAATAATTACTGCATTTAATATTTGATCCTTTTGTATCAAAACTTTTACCAGCTGAGATATCCTCTCCGACTGTATGTATGAAGGTCTGACAGCAACCTGCGGATGGTCGTGGGTTTCCCCTGGGTTCTGCTCGGTTTCCTCCCACTATAATGCTGGCCTATGCTATAATAATAACCCAATTCTTCATTCTTTTTAACCGATTCTGTCACGAGTATTTTGAAACAAAACTTTGGAGTGTAGAGAAATAATTTGCACAGTTTTAAATGTAGCTTGCATCTACAACAAACAAATTATTTTTATTGTCATTTTCAAAATAAACGTGTTCGATTATTTATTTATTGATTGATTTATTTCATTGGTGTTTTATGCGGTATTCAAGAATGTTTCACTGATACGACGACCGATAACATTATGGTATGAGGAAACTGGGCAGGGCCCAGTGGAAGACTTACCATGATTGTCAAAGCCTATACATATATACACTGGGAATGTATGTATCCTAATTTTTCAACCTTTTCAACCGCCCCTGCAAGCAGTATTTGGAAACATTGTGAGAGAACTAATATTGGGTGTAGAGACATAATTTGCATAGTTTTATCAGGCATCATTAGCATAATGCTGAAAAGGTTGAGGATTGACAGTATATCTCGTATTTATACAGCCATTTGTGTAAGGTGTGTGTGTGAAAAACACACCAAATTGTACCAGCAAACTACACATACACAGCTGAGGTGGCTGAGTGCAAACACCAGGGGGCGCTGGTCCAAATGGATATCATATTGATAAGTTTGAGAGGTAATATGTTTCATATGTAGCCGACCAATAGCCCCCAGCTGCTCTCCTGCAGATAGATTTTCACTTTAGTCTCTGTGATGCTGGAATACAGTTATTCTATGGCTGACTTTTCCTCTGGTACACTGGAGCCAGACGGGATATGATTGACAAGGCGGTGAGCAAAAATCTGATAAAGATGAGTGTAAATTGCATGTTGCCCAGGGAGCTTCTTATCGGAGCTTTAATTCACTCGGAATTAAACAGGAACCACTATGGACATTTCCCTTTATTATCAAATACTACTGCACGCCTACATGCATGCATGCTTATGCCTGGTATGAGCACCTGGTGTTTTGTCATCTTTTTTTTCTCATTAGTACAATCCAAGACGACCTATACGTGCTGTAATTCTTCAGACTTTTCACGTGTTTGCAAAGTGTTGTTCAAGTATATTATGAAGGCATTATTCTGTGTTTATAAATTATGCTTTTTGTGAAACCCTGAAACTGGCCAGTCCAACCAAAGTTGTTTTGTCTCCAAACTCAAATTAAAGATCTGCATGAATTGCACTGAAAACTGCTCTTTCATTTTGGAAAAGGTTGAGGAATTAAGGTATTGTTAGATAGAATGAGGTTGATCAGAGTGTATAGGTGTCAGTGTTTGGTACAGTAATAAAATGCTCTTGTTTTACTCATTTACATCCTAGAAATAGCATGTTTTCAACCTTGAATGTGAGAAATGGTGAAATTAAGTACACTGTTGTTGTTTTTTTCACAATGTGGTGAGTCCTTTGTCCACAGACACATGGGGAAACTTGTGAAGCGATCACACCAGTGGTCACTCAGTGACATATGCATCCAGGCTGGAGTTTAAAGCTTGACCATCAGATAGCCACTCTCACTGATCACCTCTTAATGCTGATGTATAGGCCCTAGGGGTCATTGACACTTCTAAGACAGGATGGACAGTGGCTGAAGAGATGACCGCTAAGGATCCATGCAGCCTTAACGAGACTCTGACAGCTCTGTGAAGAGTGACCAATAGTCAAGGGAGGAAATCATTAATTATAAATGAGTCCAGCTTATGTCCATCTTTCTGGCTGGCTCTCTGTCTCTGAGTGAGATTTACAAACCTGTTAAACATTCATAAGTCAGTGCACGCTCTGCTTGCCCATGTTAACATGCCCTGCACATGTAACTTTTTCCCCTGTAGTGTATTTCACATGTAAGTTAACATTTTTCCAGTGACTCACCTTTGTTTGATTCTGATTGAATAATTCATCGTACAGAGTTGACGAGTTTTTCTCCTAAATTTGATTAATACTTCATCAGTGTTTATTAAGTGTCGGCATGATAAGTCCCACCATAAGGCATTTTTGTGCTTTTGAAAGCACATTTTTTACCTACCAAACTTCAGGTGAAATGCCGTAATGAAAGACTTACAGCATAGAGAATTTTCTGAAAGCATTATACTCTTGGACGCAGTGACAAACAAAAACTTTGTGGAAAGATTGAAACCTCAATTTTTCCTTTTTTTTCAGAATATATATATATAGCAACATGCAAACCTCATTTGTGCTTAAAGGAGAAAACTTGTAGAAAATTCTTTGAAATTCAAACTTTAAGTTTAATCAGTTTGAGGAAGTAGTGTTTAACTTTGACAGTCTTTATGCTCCATTATTGGTAGTATTTGTCTTAATGATGAATCAACAGGACTAGCAAATTTTTTTTTGTCATTTTCTTTGTTATACATGTATGTATTTATAAACACTATTCCAACATAATATAGGACCTGCCTAATTATGAATAGAATCACTGTTCAGCAGATAAATAACAGAACGTGTGGAGCATTAAACTCTGCACTGTTTTCCTCCACTCGTTTACCTAATCACATTGTTATGGACAGTTCCTTAGTACAACTTCAAGCAACAAGTGAAAAGCAATAAGAATGCATTAATTTTTGTAAAACAGTAAATTTTTCAACAGAAATCTGGGGCATTTTTTCTCCAGGGGGAGAGGAGGAATGAGATATTTTTCTGCGACTGAGGACCAGATCTGTTTGCATCTGTTGTGAATTATAGCACATTCAATTGTCCACTTGGTCAATATCACGTGACACTTGACAGTTGTTTCTTCGCACTTCTCAATTTGATTTCAAGATGAAAGTCTCTCTGGTTAATAATTTAAGCAAATACGCATCTGTCTGTGGCCATGCGGGGTTTAATGTAAAGTAAACACAGACCTCCAAATGGACAAGTGAACCAGAGCTTAAATTTAGACCAATCAGTGGTCTTCATGCAATTTACTGCTGGTGAGATTGCAGCCAAGCATTTGATTTGCCCAGGGAATTTTTGGCCATTTTTGGACGGCAAGGCTAAAACAGTTAAAGTAATTGTCCAGTTTACCCGTTCCCAGTGTTAAGGACAGGAATTGATCGGTCACCCGACGTCAGGTGACCAGTTGACCAGACGCTGACCACTGATCCAATGGTTTCAAGTCTTTGAACCATCACTGACCAAACTGCCTGGAGTAGTTCCTAGCCCAGCTCTCCAAATGTCAGTGGACACAACTGACACTGAAACTTTGAAGATAAACAAACGCAAAGCCAAATCCGACCCATTCACCACTTTCAAAAGTCACCAGTTGTGTAAGTGGCCAAATTCTTGTAAAGTTAGATTTTCGAAATATTGTTAATGTTTCAAGACCACCAGTTCATTGTACCAAATTGTCTTTCAGATTTGCATGATTAATCGTTCCATGTGTTGTGTTCACCATGCTCAGTATGAAACTTGTTCCCGTAGATATCTCGGGTATGATTTTAATAGTTTTGTCCTTTGTTGTCTACAGTTCATTTTGTTAAAGTTCATAAATACTGATAGACAGATATGTTTATTATGCTCTAGTCAGGTTTGTTGGTAGAGGAATTCGCCAATACTACTTTATCTGTTTCACAACATATATTAAAGAATTTTAACCACACTTTAGATTTCAGGGCCTAATTATTCAAAACTGCTTTTCAACTTATACAAGATCTAATTTTGCATGTCGCCCAAAATTAAATTCATTATAATATATTAAATATGCACTAAAACTTCAGCAGATACACCTTTTTTTAGACAACTGCATGTATATTCCACAGGGTTCGGTTTTTCAAAACTGTTTGAAGACTTAACCCAAGATTAAACTTTAATCCAAGTCTTCAATTTTGAACTTATTTCAAAAATAATTGCATAACTGTATATTAAATGCAAACTAAATCTGCTGCTGTTATATTTTAACTTTTGACAAATGTATTGGCTGATGAATTTGACCTTAAATCGTAAATATAAAATATGAATTAATACCAGTATTAGCTAATATGCTTTCAAACAACTGGGCCCAGAGATTTACATTGACTGAACATCTTTGTTGTTCTCTGTAGATATGCTTTAAGCTGAGGTTTTCAGCACTATAGCGATTACCTGTCACCTTCTACAAATGTCTCCCATTCAATGAAACGTGTTAAAATGTCTTCTCTCATTGACTGTGAACAGCGTTGATCAGTGAAAAAATCAAAAGCAGATGTATTTTTGGTAAATAATTACTATGATTTGAGTTCACTTAGATCTGCAGATGTGGTTTTGACCTCGTACTGGATGTATACCCACGGTCATCCTTCAAAACCATGCAGACACTGTGGAAGTATTTCCTAGTCCAGAACTTGTGCATGGAAGTGTGTCATCTCCAAATAAGTTACAGAATATAAGTTACAAAGATTTTTGTGGAAGTTTTGTGTTGCTCTTGCAGCTATCCTCTTTTCTTGAGACACTTTGTATCTGTTTAAGCATTGTCATTTACATATATGTCTATTGATAAACACAAGCTGCAAATCTGTTTAATTTGACTGAAATGAAGCTTGGATTCTTCAGTGTAGCAAACTAAATTTGGTTAGCAAAGATATTTCTTGCTGAGATCAGTTTATGTTCGGAATAACATTATTTTATCCCTTAAACTATTTTAAGGTATTTCCATTAAATTTCATTTTGCAAAATGCTTGCTTAATTTAAACTTAAAGTGTAGGTATTGGTACTGGAAAGTGAACTACTCATGCTTCAATAACAGCCACTGTGGAATTATTTCCAAGCGCAGAACTGGTACATTGACAAGTGCAGAACTGGTACATTGACAAGTGCAGAACTGGTACATTAAGCCTGTCATCCTTTATTACTCTCCAAAATAGTTTGTGGAATAAAGATTTTTGTGGAAGTTTTGATGCTCTTCTAGCTAACCTCTTTTCCTAAGACACTTTCTGTCTGCTAAATCTATAATAATATAAAGTTTTATTCTTGTAGCAGACTAAATTTGGTAAGCAAAGATATTCAATACTTGCATCAGTTTAATGTTCACAATAAAACTATTTAATCCCTTTAAAATTCATTTTGCAAAGTGGTTGCAGATTTCAAATTGAAGTTTAAGCATTGATGCAAGTCTATGACTCATCTATTTTTTTGTCAATTCTCTGCCCCTGGGGACTGAGGGTGAGGATATACTGTACAGATCACCTTTGTGTGGTACGGGGTTTTGAACTTGGCTAATGCCAGATGGGGTTATGGCCTGGGGGTACAGGGCCATACTGGGTATGGGCACTTTGTTAGTTTAGTTCTTTATCTTATTTTAACGGCTTACTGCACCCAAGGTTTTTAACAGGCTGATCTGCAACATTGTGTAACATTCACAAAATTCCACCCTTATGGTTGCCAGCCTGCTTCTTGATTGTACCTGAGCAATAGCCTGAAGGCGTACTGCAGGGGGATTCTTTGTGGGCAGCTTTGTTCAGAATTTTGCCAGAACAGATTACACTCAAACTGGCCTTAGTGGCGGTCAGTTGAGGTGTAAACTGCAATGCGGCTTGACCAGTGATTTCACCTGGTGCCTGTGGATTAAACCACTCAGCCTGACCACCCCCCAAGATTGAGTCCTAGATGGTATGAATTACCTGCTTGATCTAGCATGACTGGACAGACAAAACATGAGCGGTATAATTATACTCGTGGCCAGTTTAAACATTGTCAGGAGAGAACAGGAAATACCTCGGAGCTCTCATAGGGTTTCCTCCACACTTTACAGTGTCTAAACCCCTTTTATACCTGGCCTAATTAATTCACCTGCACAAAGGTGAGCTATTCGATAAAAGTCATTGATAATCATAAATAAACATTTACTACCCGCACAGAAACGCTCTGATTTATTTCACTGATGTCGATCACTGACCTTTTATTTTCCATAAAACTTAAAGTACCTGAGTATAACAAGACTGAATACCTGCATGGTATAATGGCTGGTCGCATTTAAGTGGGAGTAATTTGGGTTGCAGTTAGCATTATACTCTCATCACTTTTAATACGATTTGGAATTGCAAACTCCAGATCGATTTTTGATCACTGCTGTTATCATGTTAAATGTACCAGATAAACACATTACCTGTTTGCTTCAAGTCCAGTGTATAATGGTGTTTGCTCACAGATGAATAAAGATTTGCATGTTGAACATACATGTATGCGTAATTCAGAACTTTTAGTTAGAGCTGAACATGGGTGGATTTCATTCGGCAAATCTTTTCTGTTATATCAAGAAGAACAAACGGATACATTTCCAAATTTGGAATAAGCATGAGCTGTTTAGGTTTAGTAAATTCAGCTACTGTAGCTACACCATTTGAATCCTGTAAATATATGGACATACATTTTACCCAATTTTATCTTTTATCACATATGTGAATCCTCCTTCTTTTTGATGCAGTTTATTCTGAGTTCAAAAACATTGATATCAAAACAATCAGATATACTTCGATTTCATGTCAGTAAGTCAGGTCCGAGTCTGAGCTTTTACTCATCTTGCTGTTTAATCGTGAAGACAAATAGAACTTGATGGGATGTGGTCCTGTACTGTTCCTGTCAAGTATAATAGACCCAGCGAACATGAAGTTTAAAATCAACTCAAGTTGTCATTTTCTCTCAGTAATACCGATGTTAAAGTACTTGTACATGCGCCCTCTTTTGGCCATACCGCAGATGCTGCAGAGGGAGGTATATAGAACAGCTGGGCTTACATCCTTGACATAAAGTGCCTGATTCTTTCATCACACCACCTGTACACAGGCATATGTATATAGATTATTAATTCAGTAGAAGAGTACCTAAAAGTGACCATTGTACAAGAGAGAGAAAGAAAGCCATTCATTTTCTGGCCAACTTATTATTATTGTGGTTCTTTAATTGTGACTTAATACTATGTCAGACAGTGAGGATGAGTTTTCCTACTCCCTTAATGCCCCATGTCCCCCTCCCCTCCTGACTTGCACCCCCCCCCCCCCTTTCCACCAATCTCCTTACCGCTTCCCTATTAGCCCCACAGCCTGCTGGATTATTCGCATCACCTAGTTGTCATTAGGAGCATCTCTTGTTACCTCAATGTTGAAAGTCACCTTGGCTAATGAGAGGTGTGTAATCCCCTGTGGGGGGCGGGTGTCTTTGTCCCACAGTTTCTCTGTCCCTGTCCCCTCCTCTCCAGCTGATAGGCCCAGATGTAACACAGGTGCCATGATTGTTCTATTACCCCGCTGGCTGGCCCCCTCATACACAGGCCCAGAGAAAACCCTCTTTTCAGGCACTCACAATTCCTGTTATGTGACAGGCTTTTAGTATTTAAACCCAGATGGCACTTAACTTTGTGATCCAGAATGGAACAGATTTGTGATATAACCCCTTCAAGATGGAGGTCATACAGTTTTTTCAGAAAAGTAACAACTTTGACAAAAGGGTTGTTAGGTAATCGTAAATACAGATTTGGTCCACTTGTTTTTCTCAAGACGACAAGAGAAAGAACAGAAACTGGTAGTCATATGTTCAGCAATAAGGACAGATCAAAGTAAAATTGTCTCAGGTTTGAACATCCCCTTCAGATGGCAGTCAGACAGTCTGCACTTAAGTAACTGCTTTGACAAGAGGTGTATTAAATAATTGTAATTATAGAATTATCCACCTTTTCTTCCTCAAAAAGAAATGGTGAAGTATTTCTGACTTTCAATTGTATGCTTACAAAGGACAGATCAAACTTTTACCCAGGTTTGTTTTGATAGTTTTACTTCAAGGAATTTTTAAGGCGCCTCTGGAAATTACCGCCATGGCATGTTAACTTAAGGATTCTGGATATGTAAAAAAAAAGTGGCGTATTTTTTTCCATTGTAGCAGCGGGCGGAAAGTAATATTGCCATTGCCATATTGACGATAGATTTTAGAGTTCTTGCCTGTGATGAATGGCCCAAAAATCAAAATCGTCCCAGTCAAGATTTCTCAGCTACATGTTGGTGGACTGTCACCTTCATTAGTGTGTATATTCAATTTAGTTAACTTGTATGCTTAAAAGTCATTTTCATTTAGGTTCACCTGTGGTATGTTACCTGTCACTCACCTAAGGCTAATCCAGGTGAGGTAACCCTGTGTACTGACCACATCAAAGGTTTACCTGACCAGGTGCTAATATTGACGCAGGGTGGCAATAAGAGATTTAGAGGCGGGGCACAGGCACACTTTCAGGAAATTCCTAGCGAGGATTGTCATTTTCTAAAGTGTCTCTTCTGTATCGTTTTGATTAAAGTTTACTGCACGCTCTCTTGTATCCTTGATTCTCACCACTACAACCTCTAAATAGAGTTAACCAGTCAGTCAGTCAGCCAATTTATACTGTATTTCCCCTAAATTTTTACATTTTCAAGTGACACATTTTGCTTGATTCTAATGAATTCAACCACCTTAATTATAGGGCTTTTAAAGAGTTTTTTTGTAAAGTTTGATTTATTTAAGTGTTAACAGTTATCAGAAGTGTCATTTTGAGGCCTTTATTTGCTTCTGAACGTGCATTTTCACATAATTAACTTTAGTTGAAATACAGTATAGTATCTTATTGCTATTGCTATTGCTACAGTCAGCAGATCTATCACTCCAACAGTTCACTTGACCCTCACCAGTTAACAAAATTTGTCATTGGTGGGTAACAGGGTAAGGTGGGAGTTAAGATTCACTAGAAGACAGGTTTTAATGATCTTCTTAGCGGTTAGTTTCTTCACTATTTCTTTCTGTGCATAGGGTTTAGAATATAAGTACTGGTAGCATATGTAGAAGTAATGAATAAGTTTACCCAGACACATACTAGCTCTTTCACGTGTAAATATGTCTGTAACCAAAAACCTTATTCTCCATCACTGTCATAGATTTTATTCCAGCAGAAAAAAAATAAAACATGAATGACTTTAAAAAAAAATTATTTCTTAACGGGGATATGGTTCAGACTAAGAAGCATGGGTCCAAAAAATTGATGATGATTCCCTAGTTTTATTTTCATACTTTCCTTCAATTTTGAAAAAAAAATTATTTGGCCAGTAAAACAACAAGTACAATTGGTGTGGCCTTTACACAGTATAAATCTCCAATCGAATAAAAAATATATGTATTATTAGGTATGGGACGTGTTAAATTCTGTGTCCATGTAACTGTAATATATAAGTGTGTAATCGTGCAGGTATACGCATAGGTAGTTGTGTGAATTGATAGGTTACCTTAATCCTAGCACTTGTCCAATTCACCGTAAATATGCTTTGTTTAACACTTCTCTGTGTATTAAGAAAGACGCATCCAGGACAAGGATGATGGAAACTCAAATGAGAATTATCTAGAACCCTGTTTATCAGAAATCAATCCACTAACTGCCAATAATAATGGTGGTGTGATGGCAAGCCTGGTGCTTGGAGACCTGCCTATAGATAAATGTATGCATTTAAGCTGGGCCTCCTTGGCGTGGATCCTTCCCATCATGCCTCTGAGAATAGACCTATACATTTACAGGTGCACAAATAAAAACACGTGTCCCCTTTCCCTGTAGGCTTTTGTAATGTTGTGGAATAGTGTGTAATATTTGCAGGCTAAGACCTCTTCAGTCAATGGCTGACACACAACTGGTCTGCGTTATTAATTTAACCATTTGACCTCACAATTTGTGTCAAATTATTCTTGTAAATTGCTTTTATGAAAATATCATGGGAATGATTTTTTTTCCAAAATTGGAATTTGGGAAAGTTAGTGCTTCCCAGGATGTTGGAATTTAGACATTTTTTTAAGCTGTATGTATTTTAATTTTTTTAATTGTATGTGTTAATTTGTAATCAGTGCTCCAGATTTATAAAGGTGCACCAGATTTATAAATGTGCTCCAGATTTGTAAACGTGTTCCAGATTTATAAACGTGCTCCAGATTTATTAACATGCTCCAGATTTATAAACATGCTCAAGATTTGTGAACATGTATAGTACAAGTAGAGTATTGTCACCTCATAATTTACATGACATCCTCACAAGCATGCCTTTGTCTTGAATTTTTACCACAAAACTGTGTGAGTACGCGTACTGTGTGAGTACACGTACTACATGAATACATGTACTTACATGTAGGAAACAGCTGAGGATAGGAATCAGTGTCTGTTTCCTCCATTGCCATGAAGTATTAATTGGAGGATGTTTCTGTCTGAGGTGTTTAGAAATTACATGCCTTTGTCCTTGAATTGTTTATATATAGGTATATGTGTGTTGTATTCCAGGCCTTTTGAGGTGTTTAGGAAATACATGCCTCTGTCGTTCGATTATTTATTTGTGTGTTTTATTCCCTGCCTTTGATGTGCTGAGAAGCTACAGGTCTTTGTATTTGAATTGTTTGTATATATATATATATATATATATATATATATATATATATATATATATTGATGTTCGCAGATTTGATCAGTAATTCACAGTAGCCTTCTTTCTGTAATTGCTGAGCCTGCAGAGCTGTCCAAATTTCATAACTTACACTTTGATGTCGAAATCACTGCATGTAATTGACAGCAAGGGGTGTATTTTAATAATAATCCTTATTATAATAATTAGTCATTATCATTTCTATTTTTTTTTTTTTGGTTTTTGTTGGTTTTTTTTATGTTTTTTTTTTTTTTTTTGAAGTGTGGACAAATCACAAAGAGTATCATGTTTCCAGAATGGTTCTGAGCATATCTAGTCTTTGTGAGTGAGAATCACACAGCTGGCCATAAAAGCTGGGGAAAGCAGCGCCACCTGCTCACCCCTGCTGTAGTACAGCTCAGCCAAAATGGACTAAGCCATCTCCCCTATAATGATGTTTAAATTGAAGCCAATTGTTGCTGTGTTGCAGGGCCTAGCTTATGCTGTAGTCAGTCACAGTCTGAGAGCTGAGGGAAGCGGGATGTGTGACAAGCCTTACTACTGCTACCCCTGACCGTGTGTCTTCTACCCCTCACATCACATCTTACAACACAATGGCCAGTGAAAGGGAAAGCTGCTGTTGTTAATCCAGGAAAGGATTTTCCCCCTTCCCTGTGGGGCTGATTTGAAGGAGAGACTAGACTGGGCTTGGAGTGCTGGTCAGGCCTGCGTAAGCGGCTATGTGTGAAATGTGAAAGCCGTGTTAAGGTACAACCGGCAGTGTCTTAGTGCAGCGTTAACTGAGGGAGAGAGTCTCCGGCTCTTGCATCTTTCTAGATTCTAACCGAGGGAATAAAACGACTCAGAGGAGAACTACTAAGTGACATTGCTGGACTTCTCAATCAAGGCTCCTTTTTACAATTTGAGCATTGTATTTTTTCATTTGATTATTATCAAACTCAGTGGTTTGTTTAGAAACAGCTGGTGTTGTTTTGTTGGAAATTTGCCACTGTCAGTTGCTGTTGATTTCTGTGGATATTATTACTGTATTTAAAGGCATTTGTAGGTCAACATACAGGAGACATCAGTCTGGAACTTTTCGTCTTGCCGTTTTCCGTTTGTTACATTGTTCCTTCCTTAAACATGTGATTAATATACGATTCTCACGGTGTTCGTTAATTTTTTTTTTTATTCTTTCTTCTGCCTCGCCAAGCTTGGGATTACATCGGTGGTCGAATCCCAATAATCGCTTTTCTGCTTTGCCAGAAGAGAAGGTTTTTTTTCTCTGTGTGTGTGTTCCGTTATCAGTGGATGTCAGAAAATGTGCAGTGCAGTTTGCGGCTTCATTCTACAGCACCTCGTGGAGAATACCCTGTTGTTGTCGTAACCGCAAAATGACGTGCAAAAACCGTCAACTCGTACTGAGGACTAGAACACACAGGACTATGTGCAAGTGTTCGAGGCTTCAAGAACGCAACATGTTGTTGTTGATGTTACCAATTCTATTAACAGTTTTTCTATCGGATACATCAGATGCCCTGGATTTGTGTAAGTACCTTTGTCTGCATCTTGTGTTTTTGTGTTGAGTTTAAACATGTTGTTTTGCTTGTAATGTGTGTATATATAGCACATTTCAGAATTACGATTTCGCTGTATTCTTTTCTTCACTTATTGCACCTTCAAACACTGACATTCATTCATTCATTCATTCAGATCCTTTAGATGGCATGGCAATAAGATCATCTTTTTGCTTAACCAAACCTATTGTTTCACATCCTATTTTAGTTTCACATCATAATGACATAAATTTCACTTTAAAGTAGGAACAGTTAGACAGGAGCCATACATAATGGGATAGTCTTCATAGCCATGAGTATATGTTAACCCTGATGGCATTCCAGGTTGATTGGGAATGTTGATTAACTAACGAGATAACAGATATGCAGACCAGGTGAGGAATCTGCGTTATGGCCATTATCCTCTGCTGCACCTGACGTCTTTGTAAACAGGGCTGCAGGTCAAGTCGTTAAGGCCAGGTGTAACATTGCGAATGGTAGGCAGGTAAATCCTCGGTCGATGCTATCCAGGTTCTTGTTTCTGCAAGCCCTATATAACCAGTACTGTTGTCTCACAGAATGGATACATAGGTATACAGTTGTAAACTAGAGTGTAAAGTTAAGTGTGCCTTAGTGTTAAAATGGCCTGTATGTTGATCAGGCTATCAGTGTTGGATAAAGCTGGTATGTGTATAACATCTAAATTCTCCAATTTATCACTGATGTACAAAAGGAAATTTTTTGTTTTGTTGTTTATATGTACACATTATTTCATTATTTCTGTGGCTAAAAACTATGTAGAGTATCCATCTAGAGAATGTACATGGCCTGTGTACAGCAATAGTATGGACACCCTGGTTACCTGGATATACTATTGCTATAAAAACTCATGTGAATGAATTTGATTTGGATTCTGAAATTTGCATATTTAAATTGATTTGTATGATATCGTTATCACATCTTGTATCAAGAACCACGCAAAATAATGCTTTTAATGCTAATTCTGATCTTTACCATTTTCATGTTTGTATTGAAAGGAAGTAATTTTAGTTTAATTATTAATTAAATTATAAAAATAATTTAATTTTTTAATAAATTATTAAAAATTTTTTTTACCATGACAGCATGATCGCGATATGTAATTATGCCGGGGTTTTTTTGCCGCGGCAGAAACATCCATGTGACATAACCTATTCAACTAACATACACATGTTATGTTGACACATACATGTAGGAGACTTCATCGCGAATGCATCCTATGTATTAATTAATTAATTTGTACATGCACAGGCCTGCCGAGGATGAAATAAATGATAAAAATATAACATTGACCATGACTAAATACAAGATATGCGATTAGGTTAGTATTAATTTGCACTGATGGCACCCATACTGACACATGAGCGTTAAAAAGCCAGCTAACATATGTGTAATATAGTTTGCCTAATAGGTAGCTTGATCTGACTGAGTTAGGGATTGTGTGCTAAAGGGTGCTAAGTAAAACGGCCTTGTGCTAAGATATGGCTGATAGTTACACAGGGTGCATGGAGCTCATGTAGAGGTGCATTAGGAGGTCAGGCCTTTGTGTTAGTCATGATATGTATCCTTGGAAATAAATTGACAGTTCAAGGCTTCAACAGTGATTATTTTTCGGCATTTGCTCAGAGAAGGCAGTACTTGTTAAGTCTGACAAATACTGGCAATTTTCTGTGTGGTTGTCATTTCTTTTATTGAGAGTTTTTGCTCAGTCTGGTGGCATTAAACTTAAAGAAACCTTTCAGAGATTTGTTTGAATTACAACTCCCAATTCTGTTTTGGCAGGATGGTAAAATGGTGATGCTATTTTTTGTTTTGCCTATTTACCATTGAGCCGTTGTGTTTACTCTAGAGACTGTCTTCAGTCCCGGAGAGAAAAGAGGGCCTACCAAAGTACCCGACACTCAGACTGGCGCTTCCCTGATAGCACCGCCCCAGCCCTGTACTTGTCTGCCAGGCCGGCCGTACATTCTTACGCTACTTTGGTAATCAGACGTGGCAAGGTCCCATTTTTGCAGCATTTCTCTTGCCCGATAGACATAAGTTTCTCCCTTGTCTGACAAAGCAATGAAGAGGTGCAGCAAATATCCCAGTAATGAGAGATTCTTGTCTTGGGGGCAACTTTAGTCTTGTTTATCACTGCAGGTACCAGGAAAGAAAAAAAAAAACGTGTACTAATTCAGTAACCCTGATGTCCCCTGATAACATGGAATTTTAAATGCAATTAATACATGATGTACATACATGTTCATGGGCCCATGTGGTGTGAGTTTACCACACTGAAGTGTATGTACCTTTTCTAGGATATAGCCCTGTGTTCAGCATTAGTACATGTACATGCATTTTCCTACCAAGGGTTTTGTTGCGCTGTTTCAAAAGGAACACACTAGCTAGGCTAGGAGCAAGCGGCTTGCGATGTTGATTAATTATACAAATTAATAGTAATTAGTCTGTTTCTGCACATGTGAAGAAAAGAGGGAAAAAAACGTATTTTCTAAGATACGATGATATACGCTTGCATATACCCGCGACTCTTTCAGACGTGTAAATTACATATCGCTAGCCCTGCAAAATATTGACTGCCCCTTCCTGATTTTAGAATCCTCGTAGCCACATGTGGCCACAGATTTGAACTATGTGTATAGCTTAAGTTGAAGCAAATGCAGTGTGTGTTTTCAGCTAAACATATTGTTGTTGATTAATCGCTTTGACCTGGTGTGGCTGCAATTAGCATATGATTTACATATCTATTGAACTCCCCGAGCAATCATTATCTTAGCTGTTCTATCTGTCCTCCATTTGTGTGGCTAGCTCGCCCTTCAACTACATGTATATACTATTTACATCAGGTGATTTATGTTGTAGATTTTGTCACTTGTCATTTTCTTCTGCATTCCTTTTTTTTTTACTCTTCTTTTTTTCTTGGCTTGTGTTTTGATGATTCATATATGCAATGACCATGAATGCCTAATGCGTCCCCTGTACTTCATACACGAGGCCCATTAAGTGTGGAATGTGTATTTATGTGCATAAGAAAAAGGAATACTAAATATGATGAGCAACCATTATAATCGAACATAAGAACAGTCCTCTTACATGGATAGGTCTAGGTGAAAAAGGGTAAACCTTAAGGTATACAATGTGCAAGTTTGCTCCCATCATCTTCTCATTAGCTGATGTACTCTTTACCCTGTATATACCTCTCGGCAAATATGTAACGCCTCCAACAAAAATAATAACAAAAAACTCATGAATAGATCAGTGCATTGATTAACAAAGACTATCTGAACATCTTACTCTGCATCCGCTGTTTTCGCCTCTTTTTATCACGTATCAAGTTATTTGTTATTTGCGTATTGTGATGCTTGTAGTTTTCCCCAAAAACTGATGCGAATTCGAGTTAGAAGTACATCAAGCATGCAGCACAAAATCGGACAGCTGGCTTAACACAGCTGAATTATTTATAAATCCGGGCTTTTATTTCTTGGCCATCTGCAGGAGAGTATCAGAACCAGAGATGCATACAGGAGTCTTTACCGCTCAAGCCCCTTAATGCTGCCGGATTAAGAGAAGATAATTATGGAGTATGCAGGCAGGCGACTTTGAAGCGTGAAAAACAAATCTTTGTGCACATTTTCTGCTTGGGATAGGCTATACACTAATTGCACATGCATTAATTTCAAATCATTTCTTTTTCTTTCTTTTTGATGTAAACAGTTTCGGTTTGAGTTCTTTTCTCAATTAATCCCTGCACATACTTTAAACAGCAGCAAATTTCACGGATGATCTGTGTCGATCAAACAAAAAACCCTGTTGCTAAACCCCTCAAGCTCAATTTGTTCAATTCACACTAATGACAAAGCGTTCAAATATGTGTTTTTCAAGGCATGTATTTCGTTTTTGGTAAATTTCATAAGTTATAGCAATATCACTTCACTAACTTCACACGCATGGCAGATTTTATTCTGAGCTCAATTTAATCACCAGCAAACCATGCACCGCTTCATTACACAAGAACAGTCGTTTTGTTTTCCCAAATTCTGTTTGTTCCCAATCAGTAGTTTTGATGATTCATATATTATGTTTGTGCACTCCGAGAAAGCTGACAGGTTTCTTATTGCAACTGTTTTCAAATGCATACCATTCATACTGGTCCACATAAACCACGTGACACCTTTTCACATACAAAAGAGAAACCTCCAATGCAATCTAAGTACATTTTTAATTTGATTTTTGCGACAAAACTACATTGGTTAAATTGACCAGTTTCAGGGCGTCACATAAGTACAATTTCATCCGTCAACACAGAAAAATGACTTCAGAATATGCTTTAATAAACACCTTGCAGACAGCTGAAAAGGTTAAAAAAAATTACAGTATATACATGTATATATCATATGTTTGAATGCATACCGGACAACATACACAATGTAACTAATAATCTTTGGCTGTTCACGTACATGTATGAATGTGTGTAAAACATTATTAGAATGCATTGTAGTTTGTTCCCGTAAGACGCCAACAAATCTCTTGTTTGTGATCACAGCAAAGAGTCATTCACACGATGGGTTTTTTTTTATTTTTTCGTAGCTGGACTGTGAACGTGAGAGAATAATAAAGAGTGGAAAATCAGGACAATGAAGTTAGTGATTGGAGACCCGTATTCGCATCAAAGCTTTAGAGACGGCCAACAGCCTGTTGTGTTTTCAACAGGCCTACTTTTTCTCATGTTACAGCTACCGTGATCACAAACAAACCTTTCATACCTCCGTGCGATCATGCTTTGGGTTGTAGAACATATATCCACATAATTTTCCTGAAGTGCAAAACAACGTTTTATACTGTCAACCTCTTGTGTCAAGTTTTTCAAGTAGGGCTTTAGTTTTGTCAGCTTTTCTCTCTTTTTTTGGAGTTTTTGCAGCCATCTTGGTGCCACTTCCTGAACTAATGGCTAAAGTTTTCTCTCAGATGTGGCCATGGGGACTCCCATCCCGCCCTCAATGTTTCACGATGATGGACAGATGAGTCGTGCATTTTGATAGGTCTGCCAAAAGAAACTGGACCAGTTGTCACGGATACCAGATCTACTCTTGACTCCTCGCTCAATGTTGGTAGTGAAAACAGACCAACATAAAGACATGGACAGAAAAAAACCCTGCCAGAGAGCTGGGTAAACAGCTTAAGAAGTGGAAGACAATCTTTAGATGGTTGATAAGAAACCGTTTCATTTCGGTGTCGCCTTCCGGGGCGCAGAGAGACTTCTCATCACACTTTCTGATTGCCGTCTTTCTTTTTTGGACTTTTTTTCTTTAAAAACATTGCACAAGCCCAAAATGTCAGTGCTCATATCAATAAAAGCTTCTGACATTTATTTATTCAGATATGAATATGTACTTGTTTTTCACCTTGCCTTTTTTTGTCTACGAAAGTGTCCAGATATTGTCTAAATGTCACACCAGCGTTGTGTCCTTTTTTTCGTCAACACCATCACACTCCTCTAAAAACATAGTGTACAGGAAACCTTTGAATATTTACAGTGTTGAGACTATTTTGTTTAATTTGCTTGCGACATCAAACTGCATTTACATGTATTTCTGTATTAAACAAAAGTCAACTCTAGGTCCATAAAAGACAGCTTATTCTTTGGATGGAAAACAACTTGACCTACATGGTCAGTGTAAATCAAACTGTCAGATCAAATGCAGTACAATTCTGCATGAAGTAGAACCAAGAGAGCTTTGAAGAAATGCATTTTCACAATCTGAAAAGAATTTGAACCGTAGTAAAGCAACGGCCAGGAGAAATTATCAGGTGAGGCAAATTTGAAATTTTCTTGTTAGTGTTATTTTAACCTGTTTAGTGCAATTTAATGAATGAAGTTCTAGTTCCATATAAAAATTTTACGTCACAGTTAATCATGTGTGTAAGGAAAACCTTTGGGAAACTCGTATGTATGTGTATATATGCAGACCTGCTCATATCCTGCACATCTAAAACCCCAGTGAACCCAGTTGGTGTTTAACAACAAATTAACTATTGTGTGGTCATGCCCTGAAGGCTTTACTATCACTTAGAGAGCGACAGGAATAGGATGTGTGGGTTCAAGTGACATTAGATTTACAGCGCAGAGTTAAGAATCGGAGTGCATGTATGTGTGTAGGGTGTCTACATTCACAGGGGTGACATTTCCACATACAGGTCCTTCCACTCTTTGTGGCGATTTGAAATTTACAGTGGAGGAAATAGCTGAGGCTTTCATTATTTGCCGACACTACCCCTATGATGGTGATCATAAAGGTCACCTGGTTTGCATTAGATGGCTGGTTGTGGTCAAAAACAGAGCTTTGTCAAAGATACAGATGTTTTTGATTGGCTAGCTACATGTACCATGCCTATCCGATACATGTACCTGTACAACACGGGGTGCCGGGTAGTGGTCAATGGTGTTTTGTGGAACAAAAAAAAGAGTTTTATTTTCAAGATCTACATGTAGGCTTTAATAGTTTATACATGTACGTGTAGTATGTGATCGTCCAAAATGGTGTTTGACAAATATAGTTGTTTTACTATTGTAATTCTTCAACATTTTTTGCATGTTTACACGGTGTTTATTCAAGCATATTCTGAAGGCACTCTGTTTTGACTGATAAAACTGTACTTTTTGTGAACCCCTGAAACTGGCCAATCCAACCATTGTAGTTTTGTCTCCAAAAATCGCATGAAAAATGGGCATAAATTCCACTCAAAGTTGCTCTGTTATATGCCAAAAAAGTCAAGGAATGAAGGTAAGTCATCATGTTGTATGCTTAATAGCTGGTAGTGTTACTTGGTCAGAATATTAATCAGGATCGCTAATTAGCTGACATGAGCGAAAAACAAAAGCTTTGTCAAAGACAAGGGAAGCTTTTGATCGGATAGGATTGTGTGTGATCAAAAAGGTGTTTCTTTAACCACTGTTTTTGATCAGTTATGCTAATTATCTGGGACACATACATGTACGTAGAGCGCGCTGGTCAACCAGCTAAAGTTTTGTCAAAGCGAGAGTTGGTTTTTTTTTATCAGATATGCGTAACTGGTAGCGGCGTGGTGGTGGTCTATGATAGAGCTGTTTTTGATCAGCCTTGAAGTCTTATTTAGATTAGCGTAGATATTTATGAACTGGCGTTAAAGCAGGGTAGAGGGTGCGGCTTGGGTGAGGTGGAGGGCGTTGCCCTAAAGGCCGTGTATGTGTGTAATCATCGCTAGGTGTGGGACCGGACATTTTTGTATGTAAATTTATTCAGTGCTTTCTTAAGAGCTGGAACTTCAGGCTTAAATGATCTAAACTTAATATATTCTGTTGAAAGTCAGATTTCTTGTTCTCAGACTGTACAGTTTTTCTACTTTCATCTGCCAGGGGAAGAACACTGCATTGGTGCTCTTTGTAATAAATATTTTATTAAATACCATGTCTGAGTAGGAGAATTTGTATTTGATAAAGCTTAAGCCTTTTTTCATAACTATGCAGTCCGTCAGCCCCTTTTTAGTGAAAACAAAAAAACAATAGCAAGCTTGTAAGCCGATAATGGCGGAGATGCCAGAGAATCCTCTTATGGCCATCTAAGAGACGCTAAATTTGCCTATTTGTCATTTTTGTAGAATACTTGGACATTCACATGTAGGGTATCCAATGTTGTAATTATTCCATGTACATGGACTTAGGATTGAGTACAAAGAAAACCTACATTATCTGCAGCAGTTGCCTAAGCGTTCAGGGTAAAAATTTAATCAAGAATGCGATATTATATTAAAAAGCTCCTTTGCCTTGCAAAATAGCGATATTCGTGTGGTTGTGATACATGTGAGATGGCGTATTGATGATGCTTGGTTGGTGATCTGTATATGTACCAGTATTTCCACAGCATACATGCTCAAACTTTATACCCTTATTCCTTATGTAAGAAAGAGCAGCTTACAGTGCAATTTATGCTCATTTCTAATTTGGTTTTGCCGTTTTCAGGGCTTTACACAAGTATAAGTTTATCAACCTACACAGAGTAATTGACTTCAGAATATGCTTGAATAAACACCTTGCAAACAGGGAAAAAGATTAAAGAATTGCAGTACTGTCATTTTGATGTATGTTAAGGTGAGTAAGCAGACAAAGATCTGAAACCAAAAAAAACAGATATCACCATTCTGATAAATGGCTTTTCTCGTTTTGGCGGGACAGGCTTGTTTAATTCCCTGTAACATGATGGCGTAACAAAAGCAATCTAGTCAATAGCGGCAAGTATTTTATGCATGAATGAAAACGTTTCTGCGTGTATGACTTTTGCATTGTATGTGTGGGGAGAGAGTGGGAGGGGAGTGTGGGCTGGATAGGGCTGGACAGTGTTCTTCATTGCAATGAAGAACACTGAAACAGATCATGCTGTTTTATCTCTAAATGCATACATTTACAACTCTTTCCTCTCTGGCCATATGTGGGAAGATCTGTCAGCAACCTGAGGATGGTCGTGGTTTTCCCCCGAGCTCTGCCCGGTTTCGTCCCACCATAATGCTGGCTGCCGTCGTATTAGTGAAATATTCTTGAGTACAGCGTTAAACATCAGTCAGATAAATATATGTAGATAAATATTTACAATTCAGGTTAATGAAATCTGATCGTGTTGAAAGGTGTAGAACACTTTAAAATTCCTTATCTCCATATGGGGATTTGTATTTAAAACTGTAGTTTGTTCGTGGAAGTGCTGGAAAATGTAGGATTTTACGTCTTGGAAAACATTCAAAGCCAGTGATAATATCCAGCTAAAGTAAAGCATGTACATGTACCTACGTGTGTGTAACCATGTATAGACAGGTATGTAAGCAAGCACAAAAATACATCGTCATTGTGACCCAAACTGTCCACCGTACATGCATTTCAACAGTATTAGTTGTTGTGGAGAATCCTTTGTTGTCTGAGTATTTCATTGCACGTACTATAGAACAGTGTGGGATCACTCTAGCCCTCCAGACGCAGCCGTGATACCTGTGCCTGGTCACACAACTCATTGGCCGATGATCAAAGTGTTAACTCCCTCATCCTTTAATACCATGGCAACATTTACTTCCTACAGTCCGCTGGTTTTCAATGGCTGCATTATTCAGTTAGATGTCATTAGTCGGACAGCATCATTAGACTGGTGGACCGATCAGCCAGCTTCGTTAAGGTGATCCTGGCTGTGGTATCACAATGGTTTAAGGTCTAGTGCATAATTATGTAACATAGATACCTTTTCATCAAGAGTTGTATTGGCCAGTAGGAAAATGTCCCGATAATGGCTGTCGATAAATCTTGTGAGGTGTTTATGTATGGCGTGAGAACTATAAGGGAGTTAAGGGGTGGGGGGAAATTGTTACTTTTTGAAACTTATTTCCCAGAAGGCAAGCTTTTACTTATTCTCTACACATACTGTTCATAACCTGTACAACAGTTGTCACTGATTTATAGAAATGGAAGGTCAAATGTGTCCTGTGACGTGTAATCAGAGGAGATAATGAAAAAATCTGCCAACTTGTGAATGCTTAATTTTCAATAATGTGTACAGACTTTTGTGCGTAAGTGTTGGAAAAATGTTAATCATCTATGTGACCTTTCATAAATGCAGGGCCACGTTCAGGATTGTCTTTCACTAATTCACAGCAGAAAGTGCAAATTGCCCTTTACCAATTGCATGATCAAACAATAGTTTTTAAGTGTTGTGTTGTTTCAAATGAGTCTTTGTTTCCAATATCATTTCGGGACAAGGTTTTGGAATGTTGTTGACAGGAAATCATAATTTTATGGTCTATATTTGATATGAATTGTAGAAATTTTGTAAAAGTATTCATTCATGTTCTTTGCAACGGGTCCATTGGGTTGGTTTTGTCTTAAATCTATGGTGCACTTTGACCTCTAAAATGTTGCCTCCTCCTCCTCCCACAGATAACCTCTTTAGAAAAAAAAACTCATTTTGAATGATAAGAAGGCATATCATCTGTGTAGAACAATGGCCATTTCTCCTGACAGTCCGTCTGAAATTTGTCACCTCAGATAGACATCATTGACCAATCAGAAGTAGTTTAACAAGTCCTCAAACTCGAGCCTCTCATTACAGCTTGCATGTGATGGATGTTAAGGCTCTCCGATACAGATGGAGTCTCCTAATTAGCCGATTTGACAGGATTATTATGACGAGGAGATAGCTAGTTTGCGACGCTATTCTGAAACAACTGCAGCACCACAGTGACCCATGCAGAAACATTGTTCTGGGTGCCGAATTCTGATAGCAATCACATGCTGGGGACGATGAAGGCCTGGAGGCAACCACAGCTCACATAATATTGTTCCTTAGGGGTGCCCGGGGTGGGGGAGGGAGGTGGGTGCAGTTGGTCTGGCATCCAAATTAGACCTCCGCCTAATCCCATTAGGACCCTGAAGGGCCTCTGAAGAACTGTCCATTTCGCAGAAGTCCCCCACCCAAAACTGATTGGTGAAATGTATGAAGCTCTTGATTGAAAACTCCATGCTGTGGATTGTATTGAGACAGACTGTCTTCCGACTGTCATTAACTGGCCTAAATTGTGTCATCAACTGTCAACTCACCCAGTTCATCCCCTCACCCTGACCCAATTGCCCTGGCAGCCCGCTGTCATTTGCCTGCACCCTTTGTCAGTGCACATCATTTCATGTCACCCCCTCCCACCCCCTTCTGAAATGTCTCTTCTTGTACCAATCCCGCAGTCCCCCTCAGTTTCTCAAAACGATGCCTGAAGTATTTGAGTGTTATCACTTTTTTTAAGTGAGGATTATGTAATGTAGTTAATGATTGTGTTTTTAGTTATATTATGCTCTAAGATTGAAATTTTCCTGGTACTAGTTGTGTAGTCAGTGTGCTAAAGTGTAGCCAAAGTGAAATTCTTTTTCACCATTGCCAATATAGCCATTTGTGAAAATCCATTTACTCTGTGTCACTCTTTTACGCATTTTGAAAAGTTTAATTTTTGATGAATTGAATGTATTTCTGTCGAATGCTCCATATTAGTGACCAAAATGTGGCCTTAATCATTGAGATTGTGACTCACACTTTGATGGAATTAAGAGTGAGAGAAATATTCCAAGTATGTTGACACAAAGAATATCTAAACAACTTTCAGATTCATCACATATATTTCCGGGTTTTTGTCTGTTACCTGCGTGTATTTAGAAAACTCGTGTCACGGGTGCTAATGCCTCAAAATGCTTCAGTTTAAAATGCAATTCTGGAAGAGTTCAACATTCTTCTTGGTGGTTTCACTCAAAGCGGCTGTTTGTCACCAACGGAGAAACTCATTGTCAGACTGACCAGTAGTCCTCATTCACTGGCCATCTCAGCTTGACCTGATGGGCCTGGTGGTCAGTCTGAGGATTGTGGTGACCATGTGGTTCAGCTATTCATTGACCAGCCTTGTGGCTAATGGAGATTTAAATCCCTGTCACATGTCTAAACTGACCGGTTATTTTATGCACTGATCCCCCAAATTGGTGTGGCATGTGACTTGGGCAGGCTTTAAATTCTCCTTGGCTTTGCTTAGCAAATTGTCTGTCGTGGGTGTTTGCCTGTTTAGACTTCCCGCAGACGGGGCAGGGTGTTCCTAATGGCAGTCATGTGCACACTCCAAACAGTTTAGCGGCACTGTTTAAAGTTTTGATGAAATCCTGCAAATTTGTTTTTGCCGACTGTGCAAATTACAACCAGGAGAATCACATCTGTATGGACGTAAAAGCATTCGGCCGTGTCTAAACATAAATCATAAACAAGTAGAAATGTTTTAGAAATGCCTGTGAAAAAGAATTTTAAGCACTGTCTTGTAAAACGTGGTAGAATTTAAGAAGAACTTTTTCAGGAAGATTTCAGAATTCATTTAAGTGGGACCTTCGTGCAACACTACACCATCTTTGTGGGACGTTACAGCCATGGTGAATCTGCACTTGTTATACATAGTATCTCATGATGTAGAATAATTGGAACACCAAAGACCGTGCATGGAATTCTGTGCAAGTTGAGTGAGTGAGTGAGTGAGTGCTTGGGGTTTAACGTCGTACTCAACAATTTTTCAGTCATATGACGACGAAGGAATCTTTAGGGTGCATGTACGTGTAATGTGCCTCCTTGTAGCAGGACGGATTTCCACCGCTCTTTTATTTAGTGCTGCTTCACTGAGACGACTTACCGAAGGCAAGTAAGCCACCCCGCCCGAGCCATTATACTGATACGGGTCAACCAGACGTTGCACTATCCCCTTCATGCTGAACGCCAAGCGAGGAAGTTACAACTTCCTCTTTTAAAGTCTTAGGTGTGACTCGATCAAGGATTGATCCTGGATCTACCGGTCCCGATGTGCAAGTTGAGATAGGATTACTCTGTGCACAGCACGAAGAGAGAGAGCTCAAATTATCACACTTTCCATTGTTATTAATACATGTAAATACTATTACTCGTTATTTAAATATATAATTAGGATGTGATTTGTGGAGGTAGCATATGTCGCCTGTTGTGATCAGATACAAAGATGGCCTAATGGGATTATTGAACACAGCAGTGATGACAAAGGATGTGACCATATGGCATTAGTGTTGTGGTCAGTTAGCACTGTCCAGCTTAGTTTGCCATCCCTTCACTCACCAACCTTAATGGAGAGTCCAGTGACAGATGACCAGTTGTCATGTGACCATGCTTACCTGATCAAAGCCAGCCTTGTTGGATCACACTTCTAGGTTGTCATGGCAATGTGATATGACCCTTAAGTCTCTGCAGCTGTTCTAAGTGTGACCCAGGATTGTGCATGATTGACAGGCTGGCTACTCTGATGACTGAGAAGCGAACAGCTGTCCATCTGGCTGAATGGCTGATCTGTTGTTGTGGTTTCTAAATTCGTACAATGTACATCTGTGTGTGCCAGCACATGCAGCAATCATTTTTTTTGATTGCCATACCACATAATACTGCTATACATTTGTGTGTCAAGCCTGGCAGTAGTTTTTTAAAGTTGGTACAGGACATCATGGCAAATCTTCCCACTATTCACAGTTAAAAAAGCGAATATTAAGAAAGTCAAATATGACAGTTTTATGTTGTACCAAACAATTGCCGCTGTCCTCCTGCTGCTTATATCCAATCTTGGTGTATAGACATATATATATATATATATATATATATATATATATATATATATATATATATATATAAATACAGTATAACTTCAAATTCAAGTAGTATTTCACCAAAATTATTAACAGATGTTTAAATGAATATGTTTGCATCTAATTAAAGATTAACTCTAAGTTCACACTGTAACTAAATATTGCATTCATGTGTCATGTTTCAGAGGTATTTTGTATTTCTGTTTTCCTTGGTAGCTTCCTACATATATGTGAGGGTTTTATGGTTTTTGTTCACAACACGGTTTTGTTCTGACATTTTTTCTCTCTCTCATATAATGCAATATTTTGTTCTGTGATGTTTTGTCAGATTATTTAACAAGAGATCAGATCAGCTAGCGTATTTTCTCTTTAGTTGACACGTCATTTTCACATCAGTCTCCCTCAGAATCTGTTACATGACGCATTATAACACACTGAACTCGGGCTTGCACCCAGCATACAGCTTATTCTCATTAAGATAATTAACAGATTGTTAATAGAGGTAAAGGTTATAAACCCTTAGGTAGTTTTTGTCTCAGAGGATGTGTATGGAAGAGCAGAAAGCTTGCAGTCTTAACCCTGCCTGTGGAGATCCCATGTATTAAATTTAATAAAACTGTCAGGGGTTATAAATGATAGGGCTGTGGGAACGGAGAGTTATCTGTCCACCATAGCGAGTTATGGTCTAGGAAATGGACTGGAATAGAGGAAGCTGGACCCATGGGGTCCAGTTCATGCTGTGGGGTCTTGAGGGTCAACTCTGGCTCACCCTAATAGTTACAGACATAATCAGATAGTTACAAACTTACTTGTACGTAGATCATTTTGTGTTTACTTTTTAATAAGTTTCCCCAAGGGGAGATCATTTGAGTGGAAATGTCACGACTTCCTAAATTATGTGTATATAGTTGAAAAACGATAAATAATAGTTGATTTAATGTTTAATTTCAATGCTGAATTTAATTTTGTTTTATGAGATATTTTGAAATTATTATTCCTTATTTTTTATGTCCGTAGGTTATGTGTAGTCAAGGCTTAAAATGTATTAAAATGCACATATTGTACATTTTAGAATATGATATATATGGTGGAAAATACTTCACTCGCAGTGGGTTTTTACAATGCTTTTTAATGGGTTTCTCCTTTATTCTTATAGAAAAAAAATCAACCTGCGTGAAGGTGTTAAATTCTGTGATGGGTTGAAATAATTACATAAGTGCTCCTTGAGACTAATGTGTAAAACTAGGGATAGGTTTTGTGGTTTCATGAAAGAATGACAATGAATTGGACGTGTTAAATGCGGTAGTAGACCTGCCAACTTACCACTGTTCTATCTGGTTAGACCTATAAAGGAGAATCTACTGTCACAGCCCTCAGCTTTATCAACCAGAACCCACAACATCGAGTGTGCAGTTTAAGTGAGGCCTGTCAAATAAACCATTACAGTATGGTGTGAATGGAAGGCCAAGAACATTGGTCTGAATGAGGATAGGAGGCAAAGGGCTACAGCAGGAGTGTTTGGCCAGAGGAAGCTTACATTCCTGGGTAGATAAAGGGAATTATGGAGAGATAAGTGGAGCCTTGGTTGACAAAGGGGAAGGGGGAGAGGAGTGTGCCTTGTCTGACGCCACTGCTGGGGCTAACAAGGGCTAGGCTATGGCTCAGCGACTGCACAGTGCTTCCTTCTCCACACCGCTGATCTATCTGACCCTTTAATAAGGCACATCCACCCTTCTGGTATAACTCAGAAAATTAACCTGCAACATGAACAGCTTTGTGTAAGAAGTCACTGTTTTCTTGACAATCACAAGAACAATCACACTGGGCTTGTGTCGTGTCTCAGCCATTCAGTTTTGTGCTGTTACAGGTATTTATGAGGGGGTCTGCACCTGTGATGCTTAGGTGATAAAACTGGTAAAAACATTCATGTCAGTGGAAGAAGAGCTATACCAGTATATCCTTTGATGATTTAAGCAACACAGATCAGAAAAAAAATTACACATACTCTTTCAAAAAGCTAGTTTCTGCACTAGACCAGTGTAAATTAAAGGGTTAATGGCTTCAGGCATGACATAGTAATATAAGTGTTCTGCCTGTTTACCAGAACAATTCTGTTGTTTTTTTGTCTGACTGTCTTTTATAATTGGTAACTCAGATGAGAGGTACAAAGGCATGTGTTCCCTGAATGCAATATTATTTTGTAATCAGTGGGAAAGATCATCTACAGCGATCATCTGTTAACATTGTACATGAAGCTCAAACAGATAGGGTGCCTCCTCAACAATAAAGCACACAGTACTTGTATTTGATTCGATAGCAAAACTGTTTTTGTGGCAGCTTACGAGCAGAGAATTCTGAAACATCGTTAAAAACTGCTCAGAATTTTTGTTTCAGTTTTTGTTTTCATAAAGGGTTATTAATGATACGCACACACGTTATTAATGATATGCACACACGTTATTAATGATACGCACACACGTTATTAATGATATGCACACACGTTATTAATGATGATACACACACATGTTATTAGTGATACGCACACACTTTGTTAATGATACACACACACGTTATTAATGATGATACACACACACGTTATTAGTGATACGCACACACGTTATTAATGATGATACACACACATGTTATTAGTGATACGCACACACTTTGTTAATGATACACACACACGTTATTAATGATGATACACACACACGTTATTGATGATACGCACACACGTTATTAGTGATACACACACACGTTATTAGTGATACACACACACGTTATTAATGATACACACACACGTTATTAGTGATACGCACACACGTTATTAATGATACACACACACGTTATTAATGATACACACACACGTTATTAGTGATACGCACACACGTTATTAATGATGATACACACACACGTTATTAATGATACACACACACGTTATTAGTGATACACACACACATTATTAATGATACACACACACGTTATTAGTGATACACACACACGTTATTAATGATACACACACACGTTATTAGTGATACACACACACGTGTACATGGGTGTATAATTGGTATGTAGCCTGGGCTGTATAACAGACAATAGTGTCTAATTTTGTTTGAGTTTTGAATGTCTGTTGTTTTTTCAAATAATGATGGTGATCAAGCCTTAAGATTTGTCTCTTTTTTTTTTTTTTTTGCGTTCAAACTAGGCGTGGAACACAGGCAGTGGGCATTGAAAACACAGCTACATGTGTATGCATTATACAAGCAACTGTTTGTTTGACCAAAACAGTGGTTTCTTCTCTAATGCAGTTATTTATGTTGCTGAAAATTAGAAGCTGCAACAAAGACTTTGTTTCGATTGAATAGTGGGTACTCTGTTGTCTAATAGAATTAGGATGTCAAGAAGTAACAACTTTGTCAGGCGACAGTAGTCTGCAAGATGAACAAACTCGATAACTTCTGATTTCCTTCTGGATTGAAGAGGGTTATGCAACCAGACACCTGTGACCTCCCATCTCTTTCTGATCCCCCCCCCTCCTCCCTTTTCACACACACAACCTACACCTACATTACCACATTCTGTACAGACACAACAGAAGCCTCTTAATTCTACACCAGATGTAAATTTAAGCCTTAATCCCTTGTGAATGAACGGATGTGGGGAAGATGAGCCGATAAGGGCTGGAGTGGAGGGTGGTGAGAGCTGTCTTTGTACATGTACATGTGGACAAGTGCTTCTGTTAAGAGAGCTCCTAAAGCCTTTGGTGTTACTGAAGAATGATGCTAGCTGCTCGGATGAAATATGATGGTGCTGAGAATATATAAGTGAACAAAAACATATTTTCAAAACAAATTTTTTTAGCTGCAATAATCATCTCTAACAACCCCTAATTTTCTAGTTACGGAATGTAACTCTTAAATCAGGCAACACAAAGTGTTAGGAGAGGTACGGGGAGAAACTGCGTCTAATGTATCTGATTGACGGTATGCCACTCGATTTCAGAGTTATATTATTATTTTGCTTGTTGGGCTGATCATTTTTCATATTAAATTTCCATATTAAAAGAAAAATCATCATTTTTTTTCCACTGAACAGATAGAACTACCTGCATGTCCTCAATTAAACAGACTCATTTTGCTTCACATGTTTCATGGTAGAATACTTCAAAAGTTGTTTTTTACTAAACAAACAGAACTGCCTGCATGTTGACATATTGTACTTCAGATTCCAGATATTAGAATGCTTGAAGAACAACCAGTTACCAGGTATTTTTTTTCGTGAATGCCAACATACAGAACTGCCTGCACTTTGACATATTACAGTGGACTGATACGGAATCTGCAATCCTTTACGATCAAAAAACAACCTCTGATTGGAGATCACTGTCAGGCTGGTGGTATCATCGTGTTTGCACAAAAATCAATAGTGTGACCCTAATAATGGTGTTCCAGGGATATAGGCTGGCAGCTGGGTCAGGCACTGTGCGTATGTGCAGAGGTGCAGAGAACAGCTGATGGTCTAGCTCCCCAGGGGGAAGATCCTATAGCACAGTACACAGGAATTCTCTGAGTCAATCCCTACATGTTTTGCACTATGTAACACACATGTATATATTTTGGCTTATGATTTGTGCATGAGAATTTATTGTTCTTTTTATTATAGGGATTGAATTATGTTGCAAATTTGTGAGATTGCATGTCCAACCCAAACATTTGTAGCATTCTTCTATTTATTTGTTTCTTTATTTAATTAGTGTACTGTGAGTCCCCTACACTATACAGTGTACTAAGCCTGGAAATTAGAAGTTGGACAAGCTCCTCAGATTGTACTTACTAAGGAACAGCTGTTTGGTACAGGACAAAACTGCCAGCTAAATAACATTGTAACATTGACTTAATAGATGTAGATAGTTGGAAAATCTGCCCAATCATGACCTAGCTGCATGTACCAAATTCAAAATATTTTCCAGTCCTGCATTTATTTCTACATGTTGCAATGGCATCTTTTGGTAATTGCATCGGTTTTGTTGGTAATTTTTGTCATATGTATACATATATACCCATAAGCTAATGTAGCACCAGCAGTATATAGGTTGATGACATATACGCAAATACACCTGTACAGGTGATGTTAACTGATACATATTATACCTGTGGCTGCTCTTGCATACATTTGCATCTAATTGTGCTTAACCATGTGTTATGCACCAGTGAGACTTCTCTGGACGTTTGATGATGCATTGCCACAAGGAAAGCTTAACATCCTGTGTGTGCATATATGCACGTTCACATAGTGCATGGCGAGCCGTGTTTCTGATGTTGCTCTTCTGTCGTGTGGTACATGATGCATTGCATTGCAAGGAATTGCACTTGAGCATTAAATACATACGAGATGACACTGCAGCCTTTCCCGTAGCGTAGCCAGCATGTGTAGAGTCTCCACCAAACCATGATCACCGTAATCGATTAGAACAATGTATGATTTACTTGTATCATGGGAAGTCTTTGCTGTCTCTGAAATGCTTTGATAAGCTATTTTTAGTCTCTCATGACCCTGATGACGCGGAGTCAGCACTCATGGAGAGGGGGATAGCCGTGTGGGCCTAATAGTCACTTGCCCTCTGACCTGACCACCATTGCTAAGGTTCACGATGCATGTTGTATCGTGCTCTGAAGGCTTTTTTTTCTTGTGTATCACCCCGTGAACAATGCTGTGTGTATCAATAATTCAGCCACCAAGGAAACGAGGGATCGACTCAAATGAGAGAATGGCAGCGGACATAATACCTTGGACTATGGATTTTTTCGATGGTAGAGGAAGGGGGGTGCGGGTAACCCGCCTTGTGTACTTACACTGAGCATCAGATAATGAAATGAAAACATGCATTCTCTTGTCAATGGAAACGACATGCTGTGACGAACAAGTGAGTCAGTCGCGAGGAATCGTCATTAGAGCGAAGACGACGGCTAACATGAACACTCCTCGATATAGATACCTATACCACAACAGTGCTGATCGATGTACTCTGTGGGAATAATGGACACAGTCATGTTTGCATGGCAAAGCCCTGTGGGATGTGACATGCATTGTAAGGCAAGAAGAATACAGGCAGATCTAATACTTCTGAAGACCACGTCAAACTGACCACTGTGTACTGCTGCTGGGTCTATACAAAAGGCAGATTTATCCAGAGTTTTAAGCATTAATGTGGTCAGGAGTGGAGAAAAAAAGGACTAAACACCAGTGTAAATTTGCGTCCACATGGAACGTACAATGTAGATAGCATTCACCTATATTATGAACTGGTCTGAAAATGATTTATTGCCACATGATGTAAGAAATGTTGAGCCAATGTCCTACTACAAGGATGATTCAAGGAAGAATGTAGTTGTTGTTGTACTGAAATACAAAACATGGACCTTACACTTTTAGGTGTCCGTGTCCGTGTCTTGGATGACATCATTTTTTCAAAATCAAAAGTGAAAGAATTATACCGGTGCTGTCATCTCAACTTGTACATGAGAACAATATGGGTGGTGTTCGAACTTCACTTTGCATTCTGCCATTTGTTTTGGATATTGAAATATGTTTCTGATTTATTTTTTTACAGTGTGAAATAAAACTTTTTTTTTCCTATGAAGAAAATCCACATATTTCGACTTTCTATGAAGATAAAGATATACTCAAGAATTTTCATTGGGTTTGTCTGTATTAAGCCAAGATATCTAGACTGGGCAGTGGGGTTAGGGGTGAACAGAGAGGGTTAAAAAGTGGATGTTATAAGAGATGTGTATCTCGGGTTTTGTGATCCGTTGTCTCACTCAAAGCTTTTTGACAACCGGCCACGATATCCCTCTTCACAAAGACAGATTGTGGATAGGTTTTGCCGATCACTTTTCGTTTGTAGTCAGTTAGCACATTTAAAGGTCAATAGAAACCAATAGGCTCATGCCTTCGTTGGCAGGCATCCAATCAACTGTCGGCATAAGGTAACACAAACACGCGTATATCACTGCAGCCCAGTCCATCCATCAAACGAATCTAAGGCCTAAAGTGCCAGACCCCTTTGTATCTATGATAGGCCCTGTCTCCTTCCTCCACTCTTCTGTCTGAGGAGGGAAGAAAAGCGCTTGTCACCATGGCGTCTGGTATTATCAGGAAGGCTCTCCAGTTGTTGAACGGCTTTGTCCGTCTGACAAGCTCAGTCCACAGCTGTTCATCGAACACTCTGTGCCCAAATGTGTTCATAATCGGCTCAACAAGCTGTGTTCACGTCTAATCATGTAATGAACCCAATCAATGGATCAATAGCAGAGCCAGTTTGAGTTGAGATTTTTTGTCATTTTTCCAATCTGCATGATGGCAAGACTTCTGTTTTGGCATTTCCCTGCACTTACGATTTTTGTTTATTGAAGTGAAGTTTGTCCTCAAAGTGAATTATCTCCAATGAGTGTATTAGAGTAAGTGTTTTTTTTTTTTTTCCTGAGAAGAATAAATCATCCATTGTAAAAAGATAAGAAACTAAAGTGTATTTTTGTGTTGCCAAACATCTGCTAGCCTTGGTATCCATACATGTTTCAGCACATTGAAACAGCATGTAAATCTTTCAGTATGAAGGACATAACGTAATAAGGACATAATTACATAAGGTAGTTTTAAACCTTTATACCTTTCCTAATTGTAAAAAAGATACAATACGTGCACTGAATTGCAAGGGTCAAAGAAGAGCTCACCTGTCCATTTCTTAATTAACTGCTTGACTCTCGATGATTGCATATAATTAGAGAACAAAAAAAAACAGGAAATTTTTTTCAGTAAACACAACTGGTTGACAGTCTAGTAAAGATTATAAGCAAAGGGGGGAAAAAATAAGCGAGGAATTGATGTGTAGTAAAGATCATAAGCAAAGGGGAAAAAATGAGCGAGGAATTAATGCGCAGGTGTTCGTGTCGAAGCAAAGAAAAAACTTGATGGCTGAGAAAATAAATTCAGAAGAAAAGAGTGAGCATAGGTTTGGTTCCTCTCAGGCACATGCTCCGTGACCCTGCTTGACCCCTACACCAGAGACGAGGGTTCAGGTGTCGCACGATGCCGCACAGGTCGTTGTTTGTCTGATCAGACCCACACACCTTCTTACCTGGGCGCTTTATTGTCACTCCCTGCAAATTTACCTGCGATTAATAACACCTATCCCCTCACTGTTTACTCAGCTTCGTTCTGTTGTCGAACAAGAGGAGCTGAGGTTGAGAGAAAATGTTTGCTTTACTTTTGAAGCCTTGTGTGTGTTTTACTATGGCCTGCCTTCTCCCTCCAAATGCACCCTCATTTCCATGCCCCCATTGCTATAGTAAGCACATCCCTAACCCCACAGGCTGTGTCAAGACCCCCTTGATCTATGAGCTTAGGGAACAGCTCTTACTTGCCTGATTACAGGGTCCCAACCCAGAAATAAGGCGCAGGCCTGACCGTTTATGGGCAGTTAACAGTGAAATAAATCAAAAGAAGTCTATCATTTTGAAATACATATTCTTGCAGTTGTTTCATTTAGATTTTTCACGAAGTTTGTCATTTTTTTTTCTGCAAAATGAATTATTCTCTACTTTAGTAATACTGTAAACACAATAAAAAAGATCTTGTTTTTTTTTTTTTTTGCTTTTTACTGCTTGTCTGCAAGTGTTTTTCCCCTTCTTAGGGAAATAAAGAGACCGCCTCAAATTGAATCTCACCCTTAACCCTGATATGATACTCTTGTATCATTCATGTTTGTAACACATCTAAAGTTTCTCAGTGTTATTCAAGCGGACTTAATTGTGATTGACAGGTTGATGATGTCCCATTTACCTGAAACTCTGCTGCAAGGAAGCAGGTGGTAAATGAGAGAGAGCAATACCTAATGCTAAGACGATGGGATTTAATAGGGCTGGGACTAAGTACAGTATCAGTGACCTGCTATCAATGGGTGCTCCACAGGTGGCAGAGGTTATGCAGGGCCTACTGACGGAGGTTGAATTATCAGGTGGCAGAATTTCACCGAAGCAGGGCCGGCTAGCGGAGGTTGACTTTCCTTCATTGGCAGAGGTGAAGCATTATCTAGCCATCTCATGCTGGGAGGGGATAAAAAACAAACCATTCTTTCTCGCCATGTTGTCTCCAAAAACAATCATCTTTGGCAGCGTATCAGTGAGATGGAACAGATGCGGCAATCCAATATGATAACTATGGCTTCTCTGCCCCTGTCTTGGCTTACCTGTATCACTTAATAAGCCAGAGGTCCGCAGTATTATAGAACAGGTATTATAAGGCAGGAATAACAGTTTTGTGTTTCAAGAACAACCACGGCATTGTCTGAGGTTGTTTCTATCAAGGGTTTCTTTTTTGGGAGTTTTGGTATACATAGCTGATGGTGTTAGGCGTGTCCAGAACAATTGCCAAAAAACAAGCCAAGAAAAGAGATGTGTAAAAGGTTGGAAGGATTCGGTATATTTATAAAGTTATCCTGAAGATGAACGATGTATAAAACTGTTGCCTTGGGCTTGTTTATTACAGCCTCTATGGGGAAATGCTGTGGTAAATCATGTATTCTAATCTTCATGCACAGGTACACACTGGTAACGATTTCCCAATGAATATTCAGTGAAATTTTGTCTATGTGATACTTGGGAATTGGCAGTGTGCTTGTGGAATCAGACAGCTCAGCTGGTTGTTGTTGTTGAACAATGGCCTGAGAGTTTTGCATTGACAAGGAGCCTGTACACACCAGCCACACACCTATTAATCAGAGCCTGTAAATGGAGGGCTGCTGAAGCATAGGTATGTTAATTCTGCTCTTAAACCCAAGAGCGCAAGGAAGATGGGTGTATGTTTAAGGATCTTTTTAGTCGCTCACAGTATATCCTGACTGAAAATTATGGCACCAGCAGTAGACTAAAATACCTGCCTCCGACAAGTTGTAGCCTTTGCCTACAGTACTTCCTAACTGAATGGCCATAAAATATATGCACACGCATGTACTCTGCCTACAACTTTAACATATTTCATCTTTTTTTTGAATTTCATGCGCTTTGCATGGACAAATTATATTTTTTTATGAAACTTTCGAAGGTTAGAGCTTATCAGTCAACTTGGTAATTTGTTGATTGAGCCTTGCATAGGTAATACTTTAATCCACCTTCCTTGAGCTGTTGTAGTTCTCTACTTGAGAAACCTACATGTACTTAATTGCTTCCAGAAAGAAGTGGTAGTCTGAGAGTCAAGCCATGCATGACCAGAGACAAATTCAGTATGAGCTGGACTTGAACCTCTTCTGTTAGAGGATCCCGGGTTATTGTGCTGCATTAGCAAGACACAAAGGCCATCGTTTGTGTTTGATTACTTTCTTATCAGAAAAGCTTATTTGTTGGCATCAGAAATATCATTTTAAGTAGTTATGAAAGTGCATTTTTATACGCCAAAGCTAAGGTGAAATACATTTTCCGTTTTTTTTTAAGAATTTTCTCCACCTCCTGCTTTTACCCTAATACGTTGCAACTCTGCAGCCTGGTGTGTAATAATTTTGCTGTTTTGACAAACCTCTGAGGATTGCAGGGCCTTCTCCTCAATGCAGCCTCGATCCGCCCTTCTTACCTATGGCTGGGTTCTCCTCACATCAAAGCCCTGCCCTTGGGCTGATGGACAGAGCAGCCTGTTTACTGTCATTCAAACAACGACCTGAGCATTCCGCCATCATCGCTGGCACGCTGAATTAACCTGCAAACTGCACATTCAGACAGAATTCTCAAACCCTAATGATTTTCCTGCCCATCTCCTGAGAAAGCAATAAAGGTACTGCCATCTTTTTTTTTTCCTGACACAACGGTTGGGTTGAACGTGGGCTGTGTGTGTGTTGCCTTGATGATGAGAGGCAAACCCACCCAGATGTAAGGCTTGTACCAGATGCTCAGGTGATTCTGCATCAAGGTGCATGCTGCATTTACACCTGAAACAACTAAGACATATGAAGACTTCTGGACAAACCCTTGTCAATTTTTCAGTTGGAATAAAATTAAAATTTTGTATTTACCTCCTGTTTTTAGGAAAGCATTCATATGAAGATAGGTGTAAAAAAGCCAGCTATCACATATTTGAGAGGGCAAATACAAATTTATCCCAAAAGTTAAAACCATAAATTTAATTGTTTGTTTTTTTTTTTTAGCTCGCCTGTACAAAGTGTCGGTGTTGGTGTCTGGTTAAGCTTTTTTTTTAGCTCCTGTATGATGGGCTCTCATTCATGGATTGAAGGCTAAGCTTTTTCTTTTAGCTCCTGCACATGTACAATGGGCTATCATTCATTGAGTGAAGGTTAACCTTTTTTGTTTAGCTCTCCAGTCTAAAGTATGGTGTGTAAATGCATGTACTCAGATTGAAGGTTAGGTTTTGTTTTACTCCCTAGTTTAAGGTATGGTGTGTAAATCCTCAGATGGCAGGTTAAGGCTTTTTTAGGCTCGTCTATAATGGCAATCATACATGGATCTCCAACATACAGCGATAGAAAGTTATGTTTTGCTTTTTTCTTTCTTGTTTCTATTCGCCTGTGTACATCTACAAAAGGCCTACTGATGGAAGGTTGAACTGTTTCATTGGTTTTGGTTTAACAATGATTTTAATTGATAGACTTTCGATTCCAAAATTAACCAGGTATATAAACTTCAATGTGCTTTTTGTATTAAACACGTTCTCCAGGAATTAAGCTTCCATGCAGGGCAACAATTTCTTGTATACAGGGTTTCTGTGACTTTGTTGCTCATGAGATTTATGGACTTTTTATGGCCAGTTTTAACATTTTTGTAATCAAGAAAGATGTCACATATAGGGCTACAATTGTTATGCACATGCCTACCTACAAGAGAACAAGAAGGCTGTTGGGTTCCTCAGGGGATTTTCCTGTTTTGTGGACATCATGCACACATTCAGATTGACTGTTCTCCTGTAAACAGTGATTTCTACAAGCGTTTATTGTAGGGCTACAGTTTCTTATGCAATCACTTGCATAAGCTTTTTGTCTCTCTAGCTACTTTACCAGACTTGTAGAGTGTAAGAATTGACATTGGTGTATACCAGTTTATCTGGTATACACAGGATCTGTAGAAAGCTTTCCACATCTGTATTAGTACTAGGAGCCTATGACACTGGCTGATGCAAGACCACTCCAGGAAGTTGGTACTCGAACTCCCAACAATGAAGTTTTTGTTACTACCATAGCGCAACTTTTGCTCAGCCATTCACAGCATTGGAATTGTTCACGGATTGCGGCATGCAGTTGACAGTTTGCCTATCAAAGACCACTGCTTCAGTTTTGTATACGAACTCCCCACAATGACGTCTTTACCACCATAAAACTTTACAACTTTTATCTTTATCCTGATTCCATTGTTTAATTGACCGCTACAGCAGGTGAGCTGGTGGGATTCTCTGCATACCTTGTTAAGTTCTTGGCGCGAATGGTGTTCGGCTGCCTTTGCACCTGAACTCTTCGTATATACAATTATTCATACTAGTATGAAGCACAGTAAACTTCCGTGAGAAATAACTGCTAAGCCTATGTATTTGAGTACTAGTAGTTTACATCTGAAATTGAAACAAACCTTATTGCCAACAGTGTTGTATACCTGAAGTTTTTGGATATCTTCAAACCACTGCTTCATATCCCGGTATTACACAACAGTTCTATAGGACTTCTTTAAGACATGTTTACAATGAAAGAATCTGTGAAATTTGGACAGTTTTAATACAACATGTAGAATTACATACACCAGGATTTGTAAAAGAAAAAAAAATGGATGTAAAGCAGAAACTTTCACATCGGTATGCCTCAAGTACAATGGTTGTATACTAATAACATGTTTACCGGTATATCTGACCATGTACAACTGTTATACTATTAAGGCAATTCACAATGTACGTGTACAATTGCATATTATTATATTAGTATGCATCAAAGAAGGTTGTATAGCTGAGTCTTTTTGCATATATGCGTGCATACATGCATACATGTATAGATATCTTATCTTCAAGATATACACGTGCATGTGTGCTAAAAGCAAAACTGAAATTCAAGAGCCAATGAGTCAAACTTTTTCGGCTGAAGAGTTCTGGAATTTCCTGGGGTTAAATTTGAAACCTGTAAGAACACTGATCTTGTGTAGTTATAAAGACGGTAGGGGGAACATTAATGCAGAGGATGTTACAGGCCCTTTGATAGCTAATCCCGCTGTAGTACACATACAACCTTCTGAACAGGGCTCGGCGGGTTTTGTAAAACCCTTGTGATGTACAGTCATCGGGCTGAGTCATGACAAGTTTAGTCTTTAAAGTTAAAGGCCACATGGTTTTGATTCCATCGAGTATCAACTGGTGTTAATGCAGGGGCTTGTGTCACACATACATGTAGTCTAACCCATCCATCAAAATGGCTGTGCTTGTCCATGTTGGACTCTTCAACCAATGACAGCTGTCCAGTTTGAATCCACCCATCCATAACCTTCTGCAGGATCGCAACTGGGTTTCTCAATCAGAATTTTAGTTTTATAGTCGCCAGTCAATTTATACCAGTCCCGTGCAGACGGATGTATCCCAGAATTCTGTGCTTGTTTTGTTGTACTAGATAAAGATTATGCCCTGAATGTACTTGGTACAGAACTACCATAAAAGCTGTTAGTGTAAAGTCAAGTTAAATGATTGTCTAACAGTCCAAAATTTAATTTCCCATAATTTAATTCTTAAATTCAAAGTATAGGGTGTATAAACTGCAAATTTGTGAAAATAGTTTTCCTCACATACCTATTGCACAATGTACATATATTACATAGAGGGTAGAGGGTATATGTGATACAGGTCTCAGGTCAGATCAGCCAAGTAAAGAATACAGTTGGACAATAAATAGTACAGAAGATTCATATGTTGCAAACAATTGCTGTCTAGCTAATGAGTGGAAGATCCCAAGTTCACTTCTGAGTTCATTTACACTAAAGAAATTAAAACTGTCACATGATAATCTGAGCTCATTTACACTAAAGAAATTAAAACTGTCACATGATAATCTTCTTGCTTTGCTGCTCAGCCTGAACATTTAGTCTGGGATTGTGTGGCATAGTATACTGGTTGTGACTGGTTGTGGTGTTCCATCTGATGTCTTTGAATTGGTGTTCCAGTGAGGCAGCACTTTAACATTGTAAGCATTGATTAAGCTGCTGATGGGAGGGTTTGTTGTGAAACAGTGATAATAAACAATGTTATGAGAGCTTTGGTCCATCCAAAGTAAATAAACAGAAAGAGTCTACATTTTATTGCTTTATTTTGCATTCATTGTATAGTGTAGTCTTAATTGTGCTTATGCCATTTGCCCTTATGATTGTGTACGCCAGCATCTGAGTTGCCAATAAGGAAGTTCAACTTTTGATTCTCAATCTCCAATGATTCATTCGGTCTCCCAAGTACAACAGCACATTCCAGTGGAAGCGGGAACTGTCCTCTCTGAGGACGTATTACTTGCTGTGCGATAACGCCGCGATTGTAGGAACGTAACCATGTTTATATCAAACCGCAACCCACTATGTTCACCTGTCCATAACCCGTTAGCCTGGCACGCAATGATTGGATTGTCTGGCTTGCATAACATTGATGTAACATTGACCAATGTAGTTATTGATTGGCTGAGGACAGCTTAGAGCTGGTCTGGCGGTTACACAGAGAATGCCTAATACTGGGAGCTGTTACATAATTGATACTGTAACTTGCACCAGAAAACCCTTGTTCAGCTGGGTTTCATCAGACTAATTTGAGCCTCAAAGACAACAGTGTTTTTATGTTCTCTGATTACACAGTATAGCAGTGTTATGTGGACAAGGATGGTAGAGGAGCCTGTCTGTCTTTAGTGATTAATGGTAGAAATGTCCAATGGTATACGAGTGTACAAATATGTGTGAGAACATTTCTTCTCAGAAATATAAAGGTTTTCAAAGTGAAAGGATGTATGGTTAAATTTTGCAGTGTTTATAAAACTACACAGTCATGATAGGAACAAAAAATCCACATGTTCAGATAAGATGTTAAGTCAGGGGATTTTATATGCTTTTGAGTTTTTGAATGGCTGGGGGTGTCCCGAAAAGGAGGCGGCCGTCTACTTTAAAGGAAAATCCAAAGGATTTGTTGCAAACAAGGGGCATAAAAAATTAGGCAGTGGGAGCTTCAAGAAGGTGACATTTTCCAGAGGAAAACGTAACCCATGGCTCAAGAATCTGAAGGTTGTCAGGGTATAAAAATTAGCACTAAAATGTGATATAGCAACACATAAATGTTAATCCCAAGGTTTAGATATATATGTGGTGGTTTCTGAAATGGGTTGGAGAGAGACAAGGGTTTAGTGTGAAAGCTGATCATCCCCACCCTAAGACTTGGATGGATGTTCGAGAATTCCCTCCTCACACCTCTTGCGCTCTTCCCCCCAGGCATTCATCACCCCTTCCCCAAGACACCTTACCTCCTCCTAACCCCCTCCCAACCCCCTCCCAGGGGCTGTTTGTTGCAATGCCCCTCCTGTTCTTCCTGCACATTAATCTGCAGCTGAGAACACACATCCAGACTCAACTATACTCTGAAAGTATCCCACACCCACACCCAGTCACATATGGCATCTCCACCCCACTGTACATATCCCCCTGCCCCCACCCCCACCCCCCTTTCCCAAACACTGTATCCTGGCCATTTCCTTAAAATCTGCAGGTCTTGTCAGATAAATCCCCCATTAGACACGGCTTGTGCTCCATAATCACACTTCATTATTTACACTTAAATACATATATCAAATAGTTTTGATGTTTTAATATTAATACAATATTTTTAATATTAAATACAAACCATACAATAATATTAATGTAATATTTTTCTTGACAAGGTGAGATTTTTCTCAAAATTGTTATATGTGAATATTCTTCAAAAGTTTAGGTAAGTAAAAATATTAAGGCCGTTGCTGACTGATGACAAGCATTGACTATCCTTGACCTTGGACCAAAGATATTAAATGGTATATAATTTCAATATTTTGGACATATAGAAACCTAAAATCTATATCCAGATGCGAATATTAGATATGATTTTTCTCATGCACAAAATTTGGCACCTGTATGACCTTAAACATCTATATCTATAAAGGTTCCATGTGAGCTCTTATCTTGGCAGAAAATCAAAAACAAAAATCAGGGGTTTAGAAGACGAGAAAAGCGTGTCACAGGTGTGCGATAAACGGAAGAACTACTGTTTATTGCTCTTTGTTTACACCCCATCCCTCACACTACCTTACTTGTATGTGTATGCCCCTGGAGATATAAGAGGGAGAAGTCTTGTAGGTGTAGTCTTGTGTAATGTGCTGGATGATAAACTGTATGTGATGTGCTTGACAATAGTGTGCTTTACACAGTATATTCTTGGTGCTGATTCCACAAAGCCATTTACGCTGTGAGTTTAAGTCCAGCTCATGCTGGCTTCCTCTCCGGCCGTAAGTGGAAAGTCTTGCAGATTCTCGGGTTTCCCCCGGGCTCTGCCCAGTTTCCTCCCACCATAATGCTGGCCACTGTCGTATAAGTGAAATATTCTTGAGTACGGCGTAAAACACCAATCAAATAAATAAATAAATAAATAAATCTTGGTGCAGATTCCACAAAGGCATTTCTGACCTAAATCAAGCCCTGCGCTAAGATTTTAGAGCTTACATTTGGGATCTGATAATACAAATTTAATGCAAATACAAACGTGTTATCTACGGCAAATGTGTCAAAATTAGAACTCTCCACGACAAAAACTGAGCATATTTGTGATGAATTTTTAGATTTTGACTTTAGCCAGAACTGGCTTTATGGAGCTGCATCCTGAGTTGCATGGGGATGGTGTAGGGATCACATGGGAATGGTGTAGGGATCACATGGGGATGGTGTAGGGATCACATGGGGATGGTGTAGGGATCACATGGGGATGGTGTAGGGATCGCATGGGGATCGTGTAAGGATCACATGGGGATCGTGTGGGAATCGTAAGGGGATCGTATAGTTGAACATCAGGGACTGATTCCACAAAGCTATTCCTGACTTAAGTCAAAATTTGAAATATAATCTTAAAGCTTAGTTTGGGAGTTTAGAAATTCAAATTTTGTCTGCCTCATTAATGTTATCCTGAGAGAGATGTAACCAAATTTCAATTTCCAATACCAAAAACTAAGCATTGTAAAGAGTTTTTAAATTTTGACAAATGTCAGAGGCAGCTTTGTAGAGTCCTTGTTAAGACTGCAAAACAAATTAAAACCTAATGATTCTTTTCTGATCAGTGTGCAGAATAGCAAATTTGTGCCGTGATATGGGTATTTCTGTATATGCATGTGACTGTATTAAGCATCATGGAATACAAAATATACCTACTGATAAATGTGTGCATTCTTGAATGATGATATTAAACTTGCTACCTTAATTCCTCAACCTTTTCGCATATTAAAAAGCAACTTTCAATGCAATTTATGCACATTTTAAATTTGTTTTTGGAGACAAAACTAGCTTGGTTGAATTGGCCAGGTTCAGGCCTTTCACAAAAGGTATAATTTTATCAACCTACATAGAAACTCCTTGCAAGCATGCGAAGAGGTTGAGGAATTACAGTGACCGTAATGGAACACAATATGTTTACTGGTAAATGTCTACAGAGTAGTGTGGCCGTGATAGTAGTGTGTGTATTTATGCACATGTACGGTCATAGTAACCCTAAAAATTGTCCCAAAACACAACATACTGGATGATACACAGCTCAAAGGGATGGAAACGCAACTTGAGGAATTCATATGCCACTAAATGCTTGTTGAATATTTAAGTATTTGGACTGAAGTTGGCCGTGATAAAATCTTGCGGTGTCGTCGTTTGGAATGGACAATCTATCGCACCACAGTGCTTTTATTTATCTAGAGTAGTTTCCTATGAAGCCCCAGGGAATACGAATGCTCCAAAGCCTGGACATTAAATCTTTAAGCTCTTCAATAATTCACGACTGACCTTTAAGGCATAGGCAGTCTTCGACTGGTTTGTCGATTGGCAAATAAAAGCCCAAGGCCTGCTGGGAAGACTGTACAGTGCCTAACTGGTGATCATGGTCGTGCAGCGATGAGATCTAGTGCATTGCGGAATTTCCCAAAAGTGACCTGACAGTAAATGTGAATAGAATGTTAATTCTTATGATTAAAACAGATGGAATTTGAAGTGAGATGGAAAGCCTGTGTGAAGTCTGTTATTTTATTTTGAGATGGCACAGTCCTTAAGTTTTATTGTTAAGCTCAGTCAAGCATGTGGAATCTTTTTCGTGCTAAAGATGCTGCTGTGTAGTTTTGATTGCACATTATTTAAGCATGTACTGCAATTCCAGGACAACAATTTAAAATTGCAAAGCTGAGCAATTTGCCAAATGTACAGGTATCATATACACACAAGCTCATATCTACATGCATCATCATGTGGATTGGAAACATAATTCCCCATTTGGCATGGCTTTCGCAAATTTTCAATCCGAAGAAGTGGTTGGAACTAGAATAACGACAATACCTGTTTTGGACTTGTTTGAGCATGATGATAGTTTACATGTCCATCAAAGCACTGCTGTTAACCGTGGAATGATATTGCTGGTCAGATGGGTATGTTGCGTTTAAGTTGGCCAGATCACCCAGTGGTTCCTTCTTGGATGGTTTTGTCTAACCCATGAATGTGTATCCCTTAGGATGAGCCAATGAGCCATGTTTAGAGTAGACAGTTGGCATTTTGCTTCAGGAAATGAGGGAGGGGTGATTCGGGAAAGTCAGTGTTGCTGGAATGTCTCAGATGGCAGACCTGTTCTGTGTTGAGCACAGCCAATTTCTTGAATTCCATTGATGGCTGCCAACGGTTTCATAAGTAGCAAATTGCAACCAGCTGGTGGCTTACAGTGCTCCTGACCAAAAGGGTTTCATCTTGAAGGCGCTTCCTGCATAGCCCGTGTCCAACGAGGCATGAGCAGTTTTGGAGCAATTAGCTTCACATACTTACCTTCACTGTCTGCTCCTGTTCTTCAGAATGCAACTCAAGCTTCCCTTCGGTTCAGTCTACGCTCAAACTCCCCTATGTTCAATCATCCACTGACTTATATGCAGATCCCAGACGGTCTGACTTCTGCATAAGTGCCTGTTGTGTGTGTTTACAAAGATTGTATCAGATGGTTTCTTCTTGCAGACTTCTCAAGAGCCTATTGCAGAGTCTCATATTTGCGTGTGTTGCATGCATGCATCTGCCATACATCCATGGCTTTCTGGTATCCATGGCTATTGACTTGTCTCCAAGCGTTTAATTAGTGCTGTTTCTGTAATTACAAAGAATCTGCCACATGGGTTTACCCATGAATCGTCTTTGAAAATTATTTACAGAATAAAATACTGCTATGTTACACCTGCTGAGATATCTTTGTGGCAACGGGTCTACCTTGGTGCTTGACACAAGCAGTTAAACCTGAGATATCCCTTCAATTGCTTTCACATCAAGGTACAAATACGGTACGGAATACCGTTCCACCAGGATCTATTAAGAGGTAATGCCAATAATGAATGGAATGCTTCACTTCTGCTTCTTCAGTCATAGTATTTCTTTTTCTTTTTTTTTGGCAGTTAGCATCCCTGGTGACTGGTTCAAAACCTGGTGAGCTGTCACCCAAATTTCACAGCTAGAATCTGCACTATACCCAGAAAGTGTGAATGTTTAATGATAATACCACCATGACTGTAACCACATCCTAAACCACGCTGACTTGAAACAGATACAAATTATTCACAGCGCTTCTAGTATCATATACTGGTATATTTGTACTTCACCTCATCAACTATTCCTTCTTCTTGTCTGATGCCAGATAGCTAGGTGTACTTTGTGTGTTATACAAAAAAACAATGTGTAATATTTGATCTTTCTTTCTTAGTGGATAGTCAGTTCTGGCTACTGGCTTCATTGTGTGATACACATTAGATATTCAGTTATATTACCATACATGTGTGTCTAATATTACCAAGACAGCAATGTGTAATATTTGATCTTTCTTTCTTAGTGGATAGTCAGTTCTGGCTACTGCCTTCATTGTGTGATACACATTAGATATTCAGTTATATTACCATACATGTGTGTCTAATATTACCAAGACAGCAATGTGTAATATTTGATCTTTCTTTCTTACTGGATAGTCAGTTCTGGCTACTGCCTTCATTGTGTGATACACATTAGATATTCAGTTATATAACCATACATGTGTGTCTAATATTACCTAGACAGCACTGTCCATTGTACATGCAGTTGAGTGGTCACTAATATGCAGTCTGCGGAATGTGCCTGAATGGACATGACTGGACAGTTATGCTGGTCAGCAAGCAGCAGTGTGATAAGGTAGACTCCAGTATCCTTCATCACTTCTGTATGGGCAAAGTGCTGATTGGAGCTGGCATATGGCTGGACAGTTAATGAATAGGAATTGAGATACAGTGGCCAAAGGTGTCTGAGGGAGGCTGGGCAGTACATGTGAGCCATATATCTCAGAGGAAGCCTCTCATCCCATCTTTTCTCCAGCTGTCCCTACCCCACTCTTCCTCTCCCCCTTCCCCTTCCACATGCATAACCCCTCACTCTTGTTACCAATGCAATGACTGATGCAGCCTGTTGTTACATGTATCTGCAAACTGGAGCCTTGTGTCCAGGCCAGAGCCCTGTAATTGTACATTGAAGTGCATATATTAAAATACAACTGTGGTTTGCTTTATTTAATAGTACCAGAGTCGGTTGCTTGGTGACCAGAATAATACAAAAGACTTTTGAGTTGAGCAGGGTGACTGTTGCATAGTGGTTCAGTGAGGCAGGGCAGCACTGTGTCGATCAGGCAGCACTGTGTCGATCAGGCAGCACTGTTTCATCTACATGTACATGTAGGTAGCACTTTTATACAGTGTGTATCTGTATTAGATCCTGCTACAAGGATAATAACCAGTTCATAGAGCCCTCAGTCTACCATCCCATCTTCCACCACCCCATCCTCCACCACACCTCCCTGCCTCAGCACCACCGCTACATTCTCCTCACCCAGGGGATTCCCTTTGCTGTCAGGGTAGTAATTTAGTACTCACCAATTTTATGACATCTCACTGACAATTGCTTCTTCAGGAATTCTGTTTGAAAGGTCCTCAACTCTTGGAATGATGTGCAGATGTGGTTGCACGTAATGAGCAGATGAGGATTTACATGTATGTTAGAAGTGTCAGAGATACAGAATAGAATTCTTGAACTGTTCTCAAAAAGAAAATGTCATTCAGCAATCAAAAGTCACTTGTTTTTCAGTCCACACTGGATTGTACTGGCCTAACTTCTGCTGAGTGTCAGTCTAATTGGGGAGCAACAGCAAGACATTGATACCATGTATGTGAAAAGAAAAAAAATGGTGATAATTCCATTGGCTGAAAAAAGATGTGGGGATTCCCTTTTCAGAGGACAGGGGCTTTTTTTAGCATGACGTTTGAGTTCTCATGCTGTAAGCTGAACGTTACATACACGTTTCATTAATTACTGCCTGTGGTGAAGATCGTTTTAAAAAATATAAATTATTATGTTATCTTGTGTATTAAATATAATGGTATCAGTGATGCTGGGACTAGAGAAATTAATCGCATTTACACCAGATTGGGGGTTTTAAAAGTGTGAACTCTAGCCTGCTTTGAAGGTCCAGGATTACAAACAAATTGGAACTAATTCAGCACATGTGAAAGATTCTAATGGTGTAATGTGGTATGAGTACCAGGATGTGGCATCTTTTGGGTATCTTTTAACGCACCAGAGTTGGAGCATAGATGACTTTTAATGTGCATGTGGGAATCATGTAATCTTTACGCTTCTGAAATAAATACCGACGCATCCATGTGTGTTTGATGAAGACAGAGTTATGCTGGGAAGCCTTCGGGGTTAAAAATCTGCCCTGAAAGGATGTTTGCGGTGTCCCGTTTCCATTATTCGGGGTCCAATTTCAGTGGCGTGATAGTTCCAGCTTCTCTCTGGCATTAACTTTGACTCCAATTTAGATGAACTTTGTCAAAGGTTCAATTGAGGTTATGATAAGCGGGTACATAGCAGTAATGCACTCAATACAGCTACTTCCCACAAAACCGAGGGTGAATTTGAAGTTGCACCGTCATAATGGATGGATGGATGGATGGATGTTACATTTGCGTAGCTGAGAATCGGGTGATTTTAAGCCCGATTTTCACGTATCATCAAGGAACTGAAACACTTCTACCAACTGCACCCCTTAACTTGGGTTTTGTGTCGTTTTCATCTAACCCTCTAGAAATGGACCAATCTCATAGTCAATCTTACGGTGATGTCTCATTGTTTTGTATTCAAAGATTTCATTGTTAAATCCTGATAAAATCTCCTCCCTTTGATAAATTGGCTCTGTGTTTATATCTTTTCCTGAGCAGTACGCTAACTTCTTTGTTGGGTTTTGTTTTCCTGAATCTCTTATTTGGCCCAATAGCTATAACCTTAATATAGACCACATGTGTCTTACGAGGGCATGTGTTCCTGGACCTCACACCTGAGTTCTTTTTCGGCTGTAGTCAACTATTTTTTTATTAAAGGAACTTTGCGGAATGTGAATCAGGGGATATGTATAAATGGACGAAACATATCCTACATACATAAATGGCCTTAAAAGTCTAATATACTTTGTGCAAGGTTGGCAGAAATTCATTTCCATGACAATAGGTGTATCATTTGTTCCATCGTTTACCTTTGCATACCTGTAATTCCCTTACCAATAATGCTTACGAGATACTTTTGCATGACAGGTAATAAAATGTGAAGTGGTTTGTAGATAAAGAGAATGTGAAAAATAGGAAAAAAAGTGTAGTATAGTTCTGCTCATCAGACTACGGGAACAGCTTGTCTTCAGGACTGACTGCTTATCAGGGTAACTTCACGCCTGATTTAACCTTGACAACGCTGTGACCTGCAAGCACACCTGGATTTAGCACCTTGTCTTTAGGAATTGTAATGCGGATGACATAATTGTTCAGTCGAGCAAAGTTGAGCAGTCATAATTGCTCCTGAATAGCCTGGAAATACCTTGATGATTTTTTTTTTTTTGGTTCTGGTTAAACTGTGACATTATTTCTGTACTTCTCTCCCGTAAAAAAATACTGACATTTTCTGTTCATTGTTATGAAGATTCCTAAGTTGAAGCAAACTGTTCCTTACCATTTACACGTGGATGTTGTGATATGAAATATGCACAAGTAAGACGCAGAAAGACGTACACGTACACGTCATGAGCAGACTTAGTGCTATATAATCCGCTGTCCTAAGCACAAGATTATCTGATTCTTTGCTGCGTAATGTTTCCAAGCTTTTCACTGATCTGACAGGTAGTTGGTTTGCAATCTCATGGGCCTCTTTTTAGAAGAAGTAAGTACCATTACCCCAGTACTTACATCCTAGCTACTGCCATGGTGTCATATTGCCTACAACCCTGGTAGATAGTTATAGATACAAGGACATTAGGGCGACATACAGTTTTTTTAAATGAGCCCCAAAACTCTCTGTACTTTGGCTGAGTTGACAGACTTCATGGCTTGCCAAATGTTACAGTGTTACTCGTCATAACGCGATATTTCCTAAGCAGGATAAGCGGATATGTCTGATGTAAACCTGGGAAAAAAAAGGTTGAAGTTCATTGGTGTGTCGTATCAACAATGTTGCATCCCAGCCAGATTCGGAATTTTAACACTCTCCCGTGAATTAACAGGATACCGCCTCAAAGCCTGGGAGCAAACAGCAGTTAAATGTGAGAGCAAGCAAAGATTACCTCCTCGTTACTGTGCTAATAGCTCTCTCTTTGGGAACGCTCTCCCATTGGCATGTGACCTTATTCTCTATTTTCATTGGCTGAGTCAAAATCGAGAAGGATTTCTCGTTGGTCTTTTTGTTGTAGATCGAGACTTGCCCTTCCTTTGTGGTGAGATAATAGGAATGTATGGTGAATGTGATGTCATTCTTTGGTGTGATTGGCTACAAAAGTGTAGAAGAACTTTCTGGTGGGCCATTTTGTTTTGCAGTGAGGATGAGGGGGGGGGGGATGATTTACCCACTTAATTGTCTGTAGTAAAAATAAGAGTAATGTTTATAATTAAATTTGACCACTCATGCAACCAATAATGTAGTTTTAAACTTGTCTGCTGATTGGTTCATATTTTCCACTATTTTGTGAATGAAAAAGTTGATTTTGGATACAACTTTTGGCAGTTGCAAGTAACTGTTATTTGTGGCATGTGTTGCCTTAATTTAATGCTTCACACCATCACCAGTACACTGTGAAAGATACACAAGTGTAGATGGCTTGATGTATAAAATTGTGGTAATGCATGGGTATGTGGATGGTTGCAGGGGTCAAGAAAATGGCTACAATGTTCATGTATACAAGTATGAGCTGCTGGTATTTTTCTTTCTTAATGAAGGAATTTCCAAACTGATTACTTCAACATTCCATTGTTCCCACAGCCACCTCAGTGGTGTCTTGGTTGGGAGTGAGAGGAAGGCTGGGAAAGAGGGGGTGGGGATAGCGAGGACAGATTAAAGTGATGCCCAGTTGTGTTAGAAAGTGACCATTTCTGGGAGAAACTTAGGACCCAAGGATGGCTAAGTGCCCAGGGCAGTCCAAGTATCAACAAACACAGCCCCTGGACACCTCTCTCCAAGTATTCTCACATGGACAAGACTGCTGGGAAAGGCAGCAATGAAAACAAGGCCTAATTGAGCCATGCTCTTAGGGAGGACTGGCCGGAAAAGCAACTAAGCAACTCTTTACTAGGTTTCAGTCTTTGGTGGGGGTTTTTGGGCCCAAGAGCGAGGCAGGTTGAAAGCGACAGAGCCTAAGGTAGCACATTTAACTTTCTCACCCCTCACCCCCCAACCCCAGTCCTAATCGCACACAGCTTGGACACAGACGAGCTGCAGAGTTAAACCACCAAAAGCCGGAATGTTTTCTCTCAACACATACCCCTGACAGATACTAACAGCTCAGCTATTGTTACCTCCCTTTGAGGAAATCTCCAGTTTGATGTAATTAAAGAAACACAGCTCACCAGGTGTCTGAGATAGTGTTTTTCCATTGGTTACTTGATAATGTCACATGTCCTTAGCAGAAACACAGTTTTGACTCGCATTTATTTAAGTGATGGACTGAAATACATTAGACCTTATGCTGGTCAGTTGTGGGATGTTTCCATTTGTTACATTTTTGGCTGAAATTATTAATATATCTGAAAACCTATATGTACTTTTTGACCAGTAATACTTAAAAGGAAACAAATTAAGTAACTTTAGTGTTGCCTGAAATTTGAAAATTCTGTAAATTGGAAATACATAACATGAGTAAAAAAAATTTAAGTTCCACGGGTGACACTAATTTTACTGTCATCTTCCTGTACCTCACATATAATCACATTACAAGAAAGTTGCGAAAACATTTTCCAGATGTAGGTGTAGGTTACATCTACGTTTAATTATTGGATGTGATCGGTTTCCAAGGGCTGGAGGTTGTTTTTTGGTGGGGCTCTGAGGAAATGTCACGTTCATTTACACCTACATCATCATAAAAACTCCATTTAGATTGAAAGTTTCCATATGTTTGCTGTTTGGTGCAGTCTGCTCATGTAATCCTTGCCAGTGAGTGGCCATGGAAGGTCAGCTGCCAAGCTTCCCTCACATGACCTGTCCGCCCTGACAAAACACATACTGCCAGTTCTGAAATGAACATCTGTGGGAAGAAGATGGAGTGTTTCATTAGATTTCTGCCCCATACAATCTGGTGTACCCATGAAGGATTTGTCAGATTCTTGTGTTTTGCATCTAGAAGATGTTCCATAACTGACAAAGGTATATAGCTTTTAAATTTTAAAACCCAAGGAAATTCATAATGACCTTCAAATGACAATAATGTTAGTCCACAACAACACATAGAGTTGAACTCCATGCATACAGCAAAAGAAAAATGACTTTGAGGGTTAGGTGGCCTGATGTTTTACTGTTGGGTGAATTCTTAGTGGTATCGCAGAAATCTTCAAGGCTGGCCACACCTAGTCAATGTCGTCTCCTCTTCGTCCCAGACATTTCCAGAAAGATAAAAAACATTTTCAAGCTTTCATTTCCCCAGATTTTCTCACATTGCCTCAGATGGTAATGACACTTAATGGCTGTTAAGGTTTTGTGTTTAACATTTTTCTCTTTTTGTAAACTTTCGTATTATTATAACAGTAACCTTGATGTTTGCAACGACTTGAGAACCTTGTAATCTAATTATTTCACAAATTCTTTATTCAAACCTATCGCCATGGTTGGAAACTGAAATATGTTCTTGTCAAATTACAGATTTCTTACTTCAGGATGATACAAAAAATGAACAGCAGATCTTTACAAAATTTCAGAGTTACTTCATGTATAGGATAACATGTTTGGCGGGGCGAGGTGTTTGGGGGGGCGGGAGGTTATCCCAGAGGATCTTTGCTTATCCTGTATAACATGAAAAGTACTGTATTGGCGGCCAAAATGAAATTCTATGTTTGAGGTAGATCAGAAAATAAAGAAACAGTAATGGTTGAAAGATTTATATCCATTTCTTGTGCCAAAACATTGGTTTTTTAAGCATTGGTTACGTGTACATGAAACCAGATCTTTTTTCATAAGTGATGTATCAGGAATTCTACTGGGCCGCTGTCAAAGTGGATTTGCTCAGTGATCAATCTCCTAGAAAATGTATCTATGAACACCATTTGATGTAATGCCAAAGTTTATTAGAGTATTGCATCTTTTTTTTTGGTTTTGTTTTTTTTTTTTTTTGATGGTGACTCAGTTCTCCACAACTGGGTGATGTGATCTAACATATGTATATGGAGGAGAATGCTTGTGTTGTCACGTTAACCCTCATGGGTATTCATGTGATGAGCAGTTTGGGAATCCTGGTATTGTTTGGACTCTTTGAATATGCATTAGTCTCTAGCACATGTACATTTAGACACTTTGAGTCATGCCTTAGTTGGGATTACCTTCATATAAAATGGATTTATTCGTTTTTAAAGTTCGCTGCTAGGCATTTACCCAAGAATATTGGTTGTGATGTAACTATACAAAACTGAAGAAAATCCTTATACAGTTATAAAAAAATTTTACCTTTCTGACTTAATTATGAGGTGTTAAATAACATTTCAAAGTTTTTTTGATATGCATGGATCATATCGGGTAATGAAGTCATGGAGAGTTGTTGTTTGGTGATAGCGACCACAACCAAAGACTGATTCCGGAGGTACATCTGTTGGAAAATTTGTGGAACTTGTTTGTGAGCCACGTGGATGTGTTGATATGTGGATCTAGTTAAGCTCTTCCTCAAACAATAATGGTGTCTCTGTTTGTGAGCTCGGTAACTTGAGGATTCGCCACAGAGACGAGGGACAAACTAAGCTAATACAGAGCTCTAACACCCGGAATTTGTTTCTCAAATATTTATCTGGCAAATGGTGGGTCTGGATGGATGGTATTTATACAGGCATATTTTGGTTGATAGAAAAAAAAAAAAAAAAACGACAGCTAAACGTCGCTGAGTTTGGAGCTCTTCACCATTATAGAATCGGATTTTTGTGTGAGCGATGACACATTCACTTCCTGGAACAGTCAGTGGTTCAGATGAATACCATCATTTGTAAACAGTCAATTAGGTGTGGTTGTATTGTCCATTCTTGTGATGTTTGGAAAAGGAGTAAACAGTTGTGAGTCTTTTTTTTGTTATAGAATTCATGGCAGAGATTGCTGGGGAATAATTCCCTTAAATTGAAAAATAAGGCTTTGTAAAGATTTTCTTCATCTCAAGGTCTTCCTGCATCTTTCATGTTCTTGACAACATTTTTGTTTTCAGTAATTCATACATAGTTTCTCAAATTACGTTTGTTGCATTCAAGGCAAGACTTTGATCCACACCGATTGCATGTATAAGAATTTCAAGGAACTTTTTGGGGACAGAAATCTAATGATTGTGTAATTAATCATGTCTTATTCTTTGGTCCAGTAATTCATATGTATTCATGTGGGTGGCTGTTATCAAAGGCTTTATGACATTATCAAGCCAAGGTACATTATCCTTCAAGTGTAGAATAACGGGAACAAAACATGTGCCATAATACAGTTTGACCTTGAATACAAAGGTCATGACCTTCAATGTCTACAAATTGAATTATTCAGGATTATTTTTGATGGACAATCAGGTTTGATATTGTGTTCCCCAGTGGGACAGGAATCAACTGATGGTCACTTGCGATAGAGAAACTTTCCTTATCTTACTCTCTTATCACAGTCTTTGGTAAAAATAATCACAGCATTGAAGGGGCGTTTGATCTGTCTGAGAAGATGGTACTCATGGCTCTGCTATGACCTTCTACTGTAGGTGACCTTCTCGCCACAAATCCAATCTCCTTTGACGTCCAAGGCGAAATTCTCCCTCAAGTTTTCTCTGTCTAGGACTAACTGTTGTTGTTGATGATGAAGTGACTGGTGGCCTTGTTGTCTTTGGCCAGCTTCGTACCCTCTCTGATTGCTCCTACCGCCCCCCCCCCCTCCCCCTACACACACACAAACATCCACCCCCCAACACCAGATCACCACCCCTCTTCCCACCCTGTGCCCCTCCCCCCAGGTACACTTAATGCATCTATCACTATTAAAGTCTATAGTTTCTCAATAACGTAAACTTTTGTCCGAAAAAGTGCATTTTTAAAGACAAATGAAACTTAAAGGTCATATATATTTAAAATTTTTAAAATGTAAAATATTTATAAATATTTTTCCACTGTAGTATCATACTGTCATCTGACAAACCTCAAAAAACTGAGACTCAAACAAACTAATCTTAGTCATGGATGAAATTTTGGGTCATATACTGTATGTGTTCCAAAATTTGACCAGAAAAAAAAATTCTGCTGTTAACCAGTATTTGAGTTTAAGACAACATTGTTGTCTACACATTTTACCATGATAATCAAGCCAATATAATGATCGATAAGCCAAAGTGAGAAAAAACAAAACAGCTAGAATGACAGAAATTTATCTGTTTTATCTGTCCTGAAGATTGGATAAGTTTGTGGAAAGTTTCACCACTTAAACCAGTTCTATAGACCTAATTTTATTTAACGTTTAACAATTCCTTCGTACAAGGTCTATTACTCCTGAAGCTTGACCCTGGGATGTGGTGTAATATTGATGCAGATCTAGTCATAGGGCCAAATTCTCACTGAGCAAAGCCGGCAACTAGAGTAGTAATCTGGTCAGTACATAACTAATTGCTGGCAAGGCCGACTTGGACTTAATGCAAGGTTTAACCACATCAAAGCGACAGTTACTTTTGTACCGTGATGAATTGATCACTGGGACTATCTGGCTTCCCTACTTGCCATTGTCAGCTATGGTAGTTAATCTTCAAAGGTATATATAATTGAGGGGTAGCGCGGGAATATTGACGTTTGTTGACTGATCGGGACCACTAATTTCTGCTGTGTCAACAACTGGTATAGACGGCTCGCCCGGAAAAAATCGGCTCTAGTGAACATCAGCTACATGATCATAACCACAAAGGATTGTACCAAAAAAAAACCTCCGGTGTAAATTTAATGTTTAAGTGTTGAAATGGTTGTGACTATCAACGTGAAATAGTGGACCCAAATGTTGAAATATGTCAGAAAAAATGGCTGTCTTATTTTTTTGTCATCTTGTCCACTTATTGTGTGTGTGCCCTTGTGACAATAACAATCTGGAAATAAAACAACCTTTTTCATTAGACAGACAATGAGTGAAAGTTTGATTGTGTAAGTAGTTTTGGCGTGATCAACAAGCATGGGATTTTTCACTTTTTTGTTTCAGTGAAAATTCTTGCTAAGCAACCTGGGGTAATTTCCGTGGCCAAATGTGTAATAATTTTGACACAGGTGGTTTGTTTTGAGCTTACCGTTACAAAGTAAGGCAAGGTGTTGTAAGTGTGGGGGAAAGTGGGGTTAGTCAGATAAGCTTTTTTTGGTTAAAGTTAACTGACTGGTAAACGTAGGCTCCAACTGACATAAAGCACTTATCGGTGGGCTGCCAGGTTTCTTCCAAGTCTTGCTTTATTGAATTATTTTGGGGACACTTTTAAATATTTTGCACTATACTTTCAGATCATACGTTGGTGAAAGCTTTACAAAATATTTAAAAAATGTTACCTTGAGGTTGAAAAGAGGTTTTTTATTTGGGGGGGGGGGGGGGTTGTCACTTTCTGGGGGACATGTTTTTGCCATTTCCAGGTGGAAACAGTATTAATTTTTGCAGTTTTTATTGTATTTTTACTTAAAACCATCTTTGTGGCTTCATTGGGAGATGTATACACACTGCTTATACTGGATGCATTACAAAGGCATACCGCTCTGGTAGAATGTGCGGGGACAAGATGTGATGTTTGATGCAGATGAATCGTGTCAGTCTGGCGCAGTGCAGATGGTCCTGTACATGATATCTGGCTGTTGATGCATACGTTGTATGTACATGCGTATATATCCCATGTTTTTCTGCAGGAATTTATCTCTCTGCTCTGCAGACGGTTTAATAATCCTGGTATTGATTGAGCATTTGCCTCAGCACTGGGTGATGAACAAGTCCGCACTGAAGTCTGCGTATAGCCGCGCTGACTCCACTTGTTAATAATACACCAATGAATAGCCTGAGGCAGATGATGGTAAGGCAAGGGGAGGGAATACCATTCATTTGTTGTATGAATGAATCATTGATGACTCCTTCAACAGGAAAGATCTTTCGTGGAAGAAAATCTAACTGCACCAAGAGTCTCTTGGTCACTCCAATGTGTTGATGTGTTTTAGAATGATCCCACTGACCAGCTTATGAACCTCATTGAAACAGAGTTTCTGGGGTAGATTCCATTGTTTACCTTATCAGTTCAGTAGATTTTTCTATTACAGGATCTTCCAGCACACGGGGTCGCAGGAAATTTAGGTCTGTGTTGATGGTCTCTTGTGTAAAATCTTTTCAGAAAGAGTTGATGTTCTCCACAACAGGATAATTCTGTAGATGGTTCTTGGAATTGAATGTTAATCTGTTGATAGTTTTTAAAATGCTTCACCATTTTTGGATGTGATTCTTGAAATGCGATCTTTCAGTTGGTGATTCTTGATATGAGATCTTTCAGTTGGTGATTCTTGAAATGCCATCTTTCAGTTTGTGACTCTTGAAATGAGTTCTTTTATTTGGTGACTCTTGAAATGAGTTCTTTTATTTGGTGATTCTTGAAATGAGATCTTTCAGTTGGTGATTCTTGACATGTGATCTTTCAGTTGGTGATTCTTGAAATGATGTCTTTCAGTTGGTGATTCTTGAAATGAGATCTTTCAGATGGTGATTCTTGAAATGATGTCTTTCAGTTGGTGATTCTTGAAATGAGGATTTCCAGTTAGTGATTCTTGAAATGAGTTCTTTTATTTGGTGACTCTTGATATGAGATCTTTCATTTGGTGATTCTTGAAATGAGATCTTTCAGTTGGTGATTCTTGACATGTGATCTTTCAGTTGGTGATTCTTGAAATGAGGTCTTTCATTTGGTGATTCTTGAAATGTGATATTTCATTTGGTGATTCTTGAAATGTGATCTTTCATTTGGTGATTCTTGAAATGAGGTCTTTCAATTGGTGATTCTTGAAATGAGGTCTTTCAGTTGGTGATTCTTGAAATGATGTCTTTCAGTTGGTGATTCTTGAAATATGATCTTTCATTTGGTGATTCTCGAAATGAGGTCTTTCATTTGGTGATTCTTGAAATGAGGTTTTTCAGTTAGTGATTCTTGAAATGAGCTCTTTCAGTTAGTGATTATTGAAATGAGCTCTTTCAGTTGGTGATTCTTGAATTGAAATTTTTCACTTGATGGGTCTTGAAGTGACCGTCCGATGCTCTTGTCATTTACCGCCATCAGTCTGTGGACCCGGAAGTATGTTCCTATATTCAGGTTTCAGGGTTATAGTTTACATTGCTTTCTTGATGCAAGAGTTTTTTTCCAGCAAAATTTATGTAGCTGTTTAATTTCATCAGCCTGAATGTATGACATGCTTTTTGCACTGAATCATAAGATGACCAGTAAAGATCAATACAGCTGGTACTCGTATATCTCCTGGCTAGGTGGACAAATGACCACCTGAATACATACATGCATAGGTACATATATATATATATATATATACATGTATTCAAGTCCTGCCCCAATAGGTCAGATATATTAGGAATCTTCCATTTTTCCTCCCACACTGCATTATTCTAATTGTGATAATTGAAGCCAATACATTTACTTTGACAGTTCGTGTATTAGTCCCAGGGCGCCAGCATTATGGTAGCCTGTACTTAACAGTCAGTCTCTCAGCCTCTTTGTCTGGGGCATTAGACAGCTTATCACATCAGCGACCCTAAACATGGGAACAATGTTTGACAAGCAACCTAGTTTTTCATCTGTGAGATAATGGACAAATACTTGGTTATTATGCCTGGTAGAGAGACATAAGTGAACATAGAAATGCAATCAGCTACAGGTACAGTTTGCTCCTAGCCTTCACACCCCCCCCCCCCACCCCCCCCCCCACACACACACACCCCCACCCCCAGACTAGCTGCCTCATTGTAATCAGGGGTCATTTACTGACACATATGACAAGATTGATTGATTAATTGATATTTTAAGAGATGAACATTGAAAATTGATGACCTGTGTCTCTTACCTAATACTAGCTTTGTTGGATGTGTTTTTGCCAGTGTTTAGATCAGTGTGATGATAGATGGTTAGAATTTATTTTATTTTAATTTGTTGTTAGGAAGACTGGTAGAAATTATTTGAGATAATTTTCATGTGTTGACAGCAAAGGAATTATCGCTAAATAATTAAACAAAAAAAAATCAGGGTGCTGCTTTATAGAATTTAAACAGTGTGAACTGTAAAGCATTCTTAATCAAGAAATAGATAAATCTATTGTGAAATAATTGATTTGACCTTGCAATTTAGAGGTCATTGCATGTATATATCTGATCTGCAGACTACGTTTGAATGCTTATGTACATGAATTGTAAATAAAGCTCAGATTGATGTTAGAACCCTAAGCAAACAACCAACCAACCAAATTGTTTATGGGTTTGTCAGCCATCTTGATTCTATCAATGGGTGGACATGTGCTGTGTGTGAATGTAGGAAACAAACAAATCTCAGTCTTGTCGAAGACACCTGCTGTGCTTTGGCCTGAGGACAGGTGAACCGGTAGTTCTCTCGTTGGCTCAGTGATCTAAGGTTCAGCTCTCACAACAGATCTTACATCAAGTTTAGTTGTCTCAGTTTGTTATTCCCCATAACTACAAAAGGTGCACGTTTGTTAAATCCTAACCAGCGCAGCATTTAGCTGAGATATATGCAAGTCATCAACAGCTGAAAACACATATTTCAAGATTACTGTAGTTTTTCAAGTTTTTTTTAATGTTCAAAGCAAAAACTATATTTCACCTTAAAGTTAAGCATTTTTCATGGGATAGATTTTACTTGATTCTGATTCATACATGTTGGCATCCAAAAAAAAAGCATTTTTAAGGCCTTAATATGCTTCCAAAAGTGCATTTTTACAATCCAAATTTTAGGTGAAATACCATCAGTTGGACTAATAAATTAATGTATATTTCAATCTCTCTTCTTCACTTGTATCACATTGGGCTTAATTAAAAAAAATTTTTATTCAGTTGACAGAGTAAGAATGCAAGAAAAAAATAGATTTCTTGGACAAATTGGAATAGGCTCAGCTTCTCTCAAACACAACTAAATGTAACAGGAATTTCTTAAATGTCAAAAAGCGGAAAAAATCCATGTGCCAGGGATCATTGTGTGCAGCAAATCTGCTAAATTATTGAGACCGTCCCTTGATTGGTATTGATTGTTTTATTTAGTCAGATTAATGGATTGGCTGATGAATGTTTTAGGCTGTGGTCAGTCCAAGTTCACAGCAAGACAAGGGTCATACTGACATTGGCAGAATTTTCAGGGGCTGTCATGGATCTTAAGACGAAATATCTGATATTCATTCTGTGTATGCCCTACATGTGTACTTCCTTCCTGCTTATTTGAATTTTAGTTTAATTAAGGATTTTTTCTGATTGCCAGGAGTTTTTGCAAGGCTTAGGATGAGAGGTTTTTTTGACTGTTCACAGGCAAGGGGAAACATATCTCTGAAAAAAAATCAAATTAATTATCACAAAGAAGAAGTGAAATATAGTCGGAAATGAGTGAGAAAAAGTGAACTACAAGCAGTGCAAAAAAAAAATATAGAGAGTGGAAAGTAAGGCTTTGAAAGAATTATTGCTGCAGGCCTGAATAAAGAAAAAGCAATCTTTATCTTTGATATGGTGTTTGAAATCAGACAACCTCCTAAAAGAGATACAGCATAAAGTTTGGTGCTGAAAACTTCATTTCCTGTTTGTGGTCAGTGGAAATCTGTTAGAGTACAAGGTAGTGGAAAGTTAATAGACTAGACTTGTCAGAAGGATTCTCAAATGGACAGTCCATTAATAATCTGCATTGATACATATTGTATATCTAATAGATTATGTACTGTTTCACTGTTTAGACTCGAAGAAAAACGGCTCAAGGTCTTTGCAGAAGGAACTGTGTATATAGACATTCAGTGTGTGTGAAGATTGTGATTCATGTAGTTAGTGTAGAAGGGCATAGCCAAGTCATCTAAATCATTTCTAAGAATGTGGATGGCGGAATAGTCAGCCCATAACCTATAGCTTTGAATACACAGTGTGAAATTCCTTGTTGCAGTTGATGATATGACAGGAATCTACCTCTGTACCAATCAGTTAATGTCAGAGCCACAAAGCTATTCAGTTAGGGGAGATCTAGGTGTCTCTGTCTGTCGCTACCAGGGAAGCAGCGGTATCTGGCCAGGAATCAGGGAATTCGCTACTTATCCGTGGTTTACATGCCCTTGATTCCTGGGCCAGATATCAGGAGTGGGCAGCCATGTTTGATGGTGAATCACTTGTCTTAGGCTGGCTCCAGTCGTAGATCATTGCTGTGTGGGATTCTCCACATGGTTGATGGCAGGCATGGCCGTTAAAGCTGGAAGATCCCAGATAAGAGGAGATTAATACCCATGGCAATGATAAGCTGTTACCCCCATTGGTCTGGTCAGACTTTAATCATGGCCACTTTGGTGACCTTTTAATGTAGATGAGAGCAGAAATGAGACCCTCCTTAAGCAAACAGTAAAACAGCAGGTCTGTTGGCACCTGTGTGTGATACATAGCTGGTGTAAACCTACCACAGGACTTGTAAGGTGGGAGGAACCTTGTATCACAGGCAGTGCCAATAGCTTTATTGTCTGGAATGGAAGAGTCTCAATCAGAAGTGAGTCGAAGTATGTTTCGAAGTCGAAGTAAAAAATGTTTTTGTCATAAGAAACAAGCGTTTGTATCAGCCAACAGGGGGCATAACCTTTTCCTTTGTATCATTTATCAATGGTTCATCAAAGATTTAAGAGTTAAGTAAAATCTACCAATATAATTCAAGAAGCTGCTAAGCATGTAATTCCCTAAGAAACTTTTTGAATTATTCCTGTAATTCAACTTTTAAACTCCACTGAAAGACCACTTTAAAATAATTTACTACCAATACCGTTCTGGTATGTGTGAAACAAACTAAGAACCGATGCAGTGAAACTATGCTCAAATATCGAAAATCATAATGTGTTCATAATGACATACAGTTGATGCTAAATATTAACCAAATTTATTTCATTTTCAATCAGTGATTTAAAAAGTTTTACAAATCATGATAAATTTGTTCCAAATTACAGGTATCTTATGTGGGTACTTGTTTCGTCCACACCCATCATTGTGTCTGTGGAAACTATGTAGTAGTGTGGCAAAAATAACCTTTTGCAATTCTTTCACTTAAGCCACTAACTAATATCTACAATGTGTGCAGCATCAGGATACCCTATATCAAGCATACATTGGTGTTAAGTGACATCATCTCTAGTAGTATAAAGCCTAGCTGTCATATTTATCCTGGGTCTTCTCCCAGGGCCTTTCCTCCCACCTCAAAACAGTCCAGTTCCCAAAGGTTTTACCTCTTGTTATTTTCGACAGACCAGTCAGGCACCTGATTCCAGCTGGCTGCAAGATTGGCCCAGAGCAATGAACAAATGACGCCGGCATTTTATCCGCGGCAAAGAAAATATTTTCCAACAACACTGTGATGCTTTTTAGGGTGCATGTATTGCGGGGCTCTGACTTTCTGGGGTGTCGAGTTCTAAGAATTCCTGCTGGTGGAGATCTTCGGGACTAAAGACTAGCCCATAAGACTGGCTCTCTGTGGTTTTCTCCTGTGGTTTCCCGCCTGGCCGTCAGACCTTCTCTCTGTTTATCTACTCTCTAAACCAAACTGAACAGCAACGGGTGATTCAAAAGAACTGATAGACAGCAATGCTAATGTTAGTCATTACTTCAGCTTATATCACTGGCCGCTAAGTGTCAACCTAAGTCAAACAAGGTGGGAAATCTTCTTAACACATCTTATAACATTTCACATGACACGGTTTTCCTCCGAAGCCACACAGTAGGAGGACTACAACTGCATCAACACAAGCAACTGACATTAAAACTTATAACAGTTGTTTCATCATCACCACATCATTCACATCAAAAGACATTTTATGTAAACTTATTTTTCATGTAAGCAACAGTTCTGCATGTTTTGAAATGAGTCACTCGGGTTTCATTTGTATGCGTCTGTATCCAGAAGTCTTTTGCTTTGGGAGAATTTGACTTGTTGTGCAGAAGTATATGCTGATGAAATCAAATTGCCCTGATGTACATGATTCCCATTTACTGTTTTTTTTTTAATCATTTGGTACATTATTGTGAATATTCTGGTGTCTGACTTTCTTACAAATTTGTGTATTTTTTCTTACAAATTTGTGTATTTTTTCTTACAAATTTAACATTTGTGTACATTTATTTCTGCACTAAACTATAGATTCACATTTTCCATTTGATTTCTTTTTTTTTTTTTTTTTTTTTTTGCCATTTGTTTCACTTTTATCTTTGCCATTTGTATTACCTATGCCTTACCTGTTATATTGCTGTTTGACTCACGTGTCAATGTATCTTGTGTGTTAACAGCTCAGTGTCGGACAGCTCTGGGAATGCAGTCAGGAGCCATTCCAGACAGTGCCATTACTGCCAGTAGCTCCTACGATGAGGGGACTGTCGGACCTCAATACTCCAGGTAAGTCTTCAGTATACACACCTAAATTCCTGTTCAATAGTGAGGTGAAACCGTCTCCCATTCATAGAGTTGAAACCCTCTGCCATACATAGAGCTGAAACCTTCTGCCATACCTAGAGCTGAAACCTTCTGCCATACATAGAGCAGAGACCTTCTGCCATACATAGAGCAGAGACCCTCTGCCATACATAGAAGTGAAACCTTCTGCCATACATAGAGGTGAAACCTTCTGCCATACATAGAGCTGAAACCCTCTGCCATACGTAGAACTGAAACCCTCTGCCATACATAGAGCTGAAACCTTCTGCCATACATAGAGCTGAAACCCTCTGCCATACATAGAGCTGAAACCCTCTGCCATTCACAGAGCAGAGGCCATCTGCCATTCACAGAGCAGAGGCCCTCTGCCATACATAGAGCTGAAACCCTCTGCCATTCACAGAGCAGAGGCCCTCTGCCATTCACAGAGCTGAAACAATCTGCCATACATAGAGCTGAAGCACTTTTCCTGGGGCGAAGGTCTGTATATTCACAATGTTGAAGAGGATTTCCAATACACAGTGGATATATGATCACTACCAGGGAAAGTATTTAGATATTTGACAGATTCAGTTATGTTCATATTATAGCTGAAAGTGTACACACAAGTACCAAGGCTGGTTTCTGACCTACTTTAAACCTATCATAGACATGTAAGTCAAATAGGCTTGAAATATGGATTAATCAAGAGGTTTAAGAAATTTATGAGAAGAAAATGTCCTCGTCAGAGGAGAGATGTATACAATCTGGCAACTTCTTGTGGCTGTCAACAGTGTTTGTTTTCCAAAGTGCAGATGAATCCAGGTTTGTATTCCTGGTTTGCCCTGGGTTGATCAACGCCAATTTCCTCCCATTGCCAATTCTTTCTTCATTCCATAGAAGATGAGAGAATTCAAATGACTCCTTGGATTTTATTTAGACACACTCGGCTTTAAGAAACTGGTTGATTTCAGTGGTAAACCTCAGTGGCCTGAAGGCTGACTTAATGGAATGGAAAGAAAACGGCTATTGATGACTCGAAATACTCATTTCCCAATTAGTCTGTGGGTATGGGAACATTTGCACATTTCTCTGCGCCGTATTGACATTCTTCAACATCAGACAAGATCCAATGTCTTTGACCAAACAGTACAGGCTGCCCGTGTGCTGGGCCCAATGTCACAATCTTTGACCAAGCTATTTCAAGATTCTTTTGGACGTAAGGAACATCTTTAACTCTGTCCCCCACCCTAAAAAAGTAATGATTTGGTAAGCCTTTCTCTCGTTGTATATGGTCTAATAGGTTTTCTGTTTATCAAGTATCCTGCAAAAAAAATGTGGCTTTGAGTATTCCTGTAAATTTGTTTATCATGCGTGTCTAAGAATAAAAATACGATATTGAGATTTTTTTATTTCATGAAACTATCAAAAAAAGAAAAATTTTGAGTGCAGTATCTTTCACCAATATTGACTGATGATGAGTTGTCTTTCCCTGCTGATCGAATCAAGCGTTTATTTGGCGTCCTGCAGCAAACTCTCTTGCCATGGGATTGAGCGGAATCGATGTGGGCAATGCTGTTGAAATGGTTAAGCCGTCGGTGTTATTTACCACTGGCCTTTTTCTAGGGTTTCCTCTGCTCCTTGGGCCTAATGTGTTTGCTTACAGGCTGTATTTTCCTCCCCGTGAAAACCCCCGAAAGCTTTCCAATATCAAGTCTCAAGTTCCTTGCTTGCGGGATCTTTGAAAGAAAAACTATTGGCAAAGCCTCTCCAATAGATCTAAGATAGGAAACTTGAAGAGCACATTTATAGTTGGTCCACATTTTTAAAAAAAAAAAAGAACATTGAACGTTTTTGCCCAAAATTTCTCAAAGCTTTTAACATGGATGGCATAAAAATTGTCCATACATTATTCCTAAGAGAGCATTGATCGAGTTTACGCCAAACTGCCTTAAATTCCTCTTCAGCGAATAGAGACATTCTATTGAGCTGACAAGCGTAGCCCAGCTGAGAGGTATAGCCTACAACTCAAACCTCCCTTCGAGATTGAAACAAAACTGATTTGATATATACTTTTTTTTTGACGTCTTTGAAAAGATGACGAACACCACATGTTGGCCGATATTTTTTTTTTCTGCACACTTTTTTTCTTTTTCTCACAACAGAGAAAAGTTTTGGTGGTGAAATGAAATGAATTGCCAAATTACTTCAAGTGAAAAGCATTGCTTTTTTTATTTTGGCTGCTCTGCTTGACATGTGAGAGGACGCAGATGAGTTCGGTTGTGACCTATGTCACTCAGGTTATTAAATTAGTGATGTACTTCTCGTGCAACTTTTAGATTAAACTTCTGCCATAGGATATGAAAAAATCCTGTAGACGGAAGTGTGAGAGTTGGATGACATCCTGGTATTAAATTGGACAGCCAAATTGTTTGAATATAATAAGGAGAAAAAGAATTTGCCGAACAAAATCATTTTGAAATTCTGACAAGTTTTAAATTACATGACATTTTTCCCATGAAATACTGTTAAATTTATCAGAAGGGGAAGAGAACGATTGATGAAATTTACTGTTTAATCTTCACCCAGCAGCTATACCTGGTAACTGTAAAGGGGCAAGATTGGCGCTTTATATTCATTATCAAAATGTATGTTATTGTTGCTTGTAACGATATAGAGAAAAAAAAACAGTTGCTATTTTAGGAATCCAGATTTTTTTTTCTGCATCTTGGCAGAGAAACATTTTTAGTGTTGATAATACAACAACATGAGTGTATGACATACATGTTCAATAAGATGTTGTGTAAAATGCATGAGGACCAAAAGGGGAATAAAATGAAGAGACATGCTTCTGAAAAACAAAAACAGAAACAAAAAAAAAACAAAAACAGAAAATTTATTGAAGAATCAAGGGAAATGTCCCTCGAAAGAAGCCATGAATTTGTAGAGCAATTTGTTAGGAGATTACAGGTGGCGCCACCTGGTAGTGTGGTGGTGAAATTCTTTCTGTGGGCCTAGGCCTGCTGTGATGTGGAAAGATGAGTGCGAAGGAAGCCGGCTGATTTATGAGGCCATAGCTGGGGGGAGTTTTTCTCCGGCTGGCATTTGACAGACATGATCAGCATGCTAAGAGCGTGTTGCTCTCCTGCACAGGTGTAAATCAATGGTTCAATGTCAGCAAACCACAGGACCTGCTCAGAGAGTATAGAGCTGGGACAAGCTATATAGCTACAGCGCAGTGTGAGGCGGAAATCAATGTATCAATATCTTTTGGAATCTAAATCTCAAAAAAAATATAAAACAGGAAAAAAGAAAAATAAAAGTATCTAGTCTGTAAAACAGCAAGTTTGGAACGATCTGTGCACATTCAGGGTTTGATATACCTTGAATTAGAGGATTATAGTGTTTTCAGCCGGGCCAGGCATTATAGGTCTCTGGTCGCCTGTATTGATTTTCCCTCTTGATCAACTCTTCTGCCCGCCTCCCGGGGGGATTTCACGGCTTCCGTTGTTGGGAGAATTCGCGAAAGTTGATTATATATCTGTAAGGACCTCCCCCATTACCTCGTGCTATTCAGACTCCCATAATTCCCTCCTGTCAGGTTGGAGGGTGCGAAGAGCCTACAATTTTCTACAACTCCCGACACGACAGAGGCTCAGAGTTTCTCACTGAGTACATAGTGGTTAGAGGCAGACACCTGCAGGGATACGCTAGTTAATCTGTAGACTATGTGGAAAGGTTTCGGCACATCCAGCAGTTCTGCTTGACTAACTCCAACCAGGTGGCTAAGACAAAACGATTCTCTTGACCATATCACATCACTTGGACTATAACAAGTTTGCTGTAATTTCTTCATCAAAAAGACTGAAATTTATTCGCTACGTATAATAAACTTTTAGAACTGGAAAGCCAGTTTTGTATTTTTTCATTTTCGAATACTTGATAATTTATATAGACACAACAGGTCTTACAAAGTTTAATATGTCGAAAGATTTATCAATCGACCAATATCTCCTACATCTTTTATTTTTACCTCAATTATTCATTAAACGACATGGATGCACAATAACATCTTTTTGGAATGTGCACAGTTTTTGATTAATATGCTGTAATGATGAATCTTAATGAAGAACAGATTTAAGTTGACCTTGATGACAGGGTTTCATCAAAAAAGTTAGTTGGACTTTATTCCCGAGCATTCACAGAAGAATATATATATCTACAATATATCTATCTGTCTACAGTGCCAGTCCTGAAAAGTTTTAAAAGTTCATGCTGTTTAATTTGATGGACATGTGGAAATGGACAGTTCTAAAAAATCATCTGTCAAGTCAGCTTCATATAAACCTTGGGTTGAAAAAAATTGTGACTTTTAGGGTAACAGGCCTGAGATAGGTTCACATAGCATTGTGAGCCAGTGAGTGCTTGGGGTTTGACGTCGTACTTGACAGCCTTTCTGTCGTACTTGACAGCCTTTCCGTCGTATGATGACGAAGGAGTCCTTAGAGTGTATGTAATGTGCCTCCTTGTTGCAGGACGGATTTCTGCCACTCTTTTATCTAGTGCTGCTTCACTGAGACGACTTAACGAAGGCAAGTAAGCAACCCCGCCCGAGCCATTATGCTGATACGGGTCAACCAGTCGTTGCACTATTCCGTTCATGATGAACGCTAAGTGAGGAAGTTACCACTTCCACTTTTAAGGTCTTAGGTGTGACTCGACCCAGGATTGACCCTCGATCTACTGCCGTCCGTAGCGAACATTCCACCTTCTGTACTATCGTGGCCAGTCACGGCATTTTGATGTCTTAATCGCTGTATAACAGATGGTTGTTTAGGAACGCCTACAACAGGTCTCCCAAATCAGACACTATCAGCATGTGATCTTCATGCTGCTCTGTCGGCAAAACTCTTGAGATGTAAAGATTCCAGATTTAAACTACCTGTGTTATGAAACCATGACTACTACTACTTCTGATGGTGATGATGATGATGATGATGATGATGAATCCTGGTCTGAACAATGATATATGAGGAATTTGAACTGAATTCATACATAAAGCAGAGGACAACAGAAACACCATAATGCTGGCCACCAGTGTATAAGTGGAATATTCTTGAGTATGGCATAAAACACCAATCAAATAAATAAATAAATAAATACATGGTGCCATATAAAGGTGGACCAATCCTAGTGGCAAAATGCTCCCTGGAAAGTATTTTCATGAGTAGGAATTTCATCTTGACAAACTATTGAAAACCGAGCAGTTGTGGTGGTTGTTGTTGTTGAATGCTGCACAAGTTTGCAAACATTTACAGTATAGTGTGATAGTGTGCAAGCCTTATAAAGGCATTATCACGCCTGCTCATTCAACAGGAAGTATCCTTTTTGCATGTGAAAAAGCCAATTTAATTTTTATTCACTTTCAGGATGTCATGAAAGCTGTTAGTGATATGATATTAATTTATCAGTGGACCAAGAATAATAATCTCAAAATATGCTATAGAAAAACAAGATAAAAACTTTTCTAAATGTTGCCCAATCCAGGTAGTAGATGAACATTTGCTGTCGTGGAGAGGATATAGTAAGCGAACTGTTCTTCATGTATGATACAGGCAGTGTCATCCTTCCCCGGGGAGTGCTATAATAAGATACCCTGTCACCCCACCAGCCTATTCCCCCAAGGGCCCTGCTGGTTCTTGTGTAAAAAGCATGCTCTCAATGCGCAAAGCCCAGGGAGATTTGCTTAATCACGTATTTAGTGGCAAGTTTTTCTGGCACTTGCGTCTCTAATGATGACGGAATGGACTGCGCTGCAGTTGGCACCCAGCTATTTGCCTCGGCCTCTATTCACCCCCTGATTGGTGGGAGATCAAGGAATGCCTCAACCAGCCACGTTTTTAATACGTAAGCCACGTTTTTGATTCAGATGCCATGATTGGCACAGGGCAACTCTGACATGCCTCTGGGAGAGGAAAGCATATGGTCACGCGCCCCGAACACGTCAGATCAAACACGACCCATCAATATTGGCTGTGGTCTGTGGGTAGAGCAGGAGCACTGGGGGTTGGGTGGGGTGGGGTGTAAAAAGGGTACAGGAATGGACAAACACGGACATTGTATGCACAAATGGTTGCAGCATTTTGCTAGATCAAATTTTTCTTTGATAATGACTGATCCCGTGACAATTATAGGATGCATACAGTTTTACTCATATTTACCGAAAATTTACATATCAGTTTAGTTACAGTGCATTTTACATTGTCTCTAACTTATTGGCTACTTCTTTGAATTCTCTTCTGTCAGAGAGTGTTTTACTTATGTGTTTGTTATTTATTTATTTATTTATTTAAACTGTTAGAACTGGAAAGCCAGTTTTGTATTTTTTCATTTTCGAATACTTGATAAGTATAATTTACCTAGGCTTTAATTTAGTAAAGTTTAATACCCTTCCTGTATGCTGAAAGATTTATCAGTCGGCCAATTTCCCCCACATCTTTTATTTTTACCTCAACACTTCATTAAACGAAGTACGTGGATGCAAAATAACATCAACTATTTTGTGGGATGGAGCAGTTATTGCAAATCTGTACAAAAAAAGTTCAAAAACAAAGGACACCAAACAACCAGTTTTCGCATATGAAAGAGCAACTTTCAGTGTAATTTATGCACCTTTGTTGCTTGATTTTGGAGGCAAAATTATATTGGTTTGGCTGGCCGATTTCAGGGCTTTGCAAAAAGTGTAATTTTGTCAGTCTTCACACAATGAGGCCTTCAAAATATACAAAATGAATAAATACCCAGTAAAAAGGTTGAAGAATCACAAGACATGTTTCTTGATGTGATCCGAATTTTATACATGGGACTAGTTCTCTGTAACAGTATTAGGGCTGGTAATGAATCTACACTAAATTTTCAAACTTTTCAACCACCACTGCAACCAATATTCTGAAATATTCTGAGAAGGATGGGGTGTAGAGAAGTAATTTGCAGAGTTTTATGAAGCTTACAACTTTAGTGACACAAATAAATCATTTTTAGTGTCATTATCATAATAATTGTATCTGTGAATCCACTGACAAGAGTGCTTTAGATGTTGAAATGGTTGAACATGTACAGTAATTAAGCCTCTGAACATTTAACCTTGTTAAACCTTGCAGCCATTTAACCTTGTTCATGTAAACCTGCCAGCCGTTGTAGAATAAGCCAAAAAATTTCTGAACTCTCTGCAACATTTGAGAATGCTCATTAGTATTTTAGCTTTTCTCCACGCATAGAACTGACCACTATTGTAGAAGTGATAAATTCTTGAGTGTAGTGTTAAACAGTAGTCTTATAAATGTATAGATTAACTTTATCATCGTTTCCTGTATGTAAGTGCCGCAGCATGCACTCGTTCCTGAAAATGGTTAAACACCATTAAGATACCGATTTCCATAAGTTGTGTGTTGGACTGCAGCGCTCTGCATTGTGAAGTACACGTGTATCAGTCGAAATTAAAATAGTTAAACTTTTATTTACATATATTTTATGTTTTATTTCAACCAGAATACGCACTGAGAAGAAGGGTGGGGCATGGTGTCCAAAACCATCAGTGGAGAAGGACTCGTATGAGTACCTACAGATCGACCTTCAGCAACTTTTTGTGATTACCATGGTGGAAACTCAAGGTCGCTTCGGAAACGGACTGGTGAGTAGGAGACGTTTATTGTTGTATCATCACCAGGTATATACAAGGTGTTGACTTAATTCTAGCAACGAACACTGAGATTTTCCAACCTCTGCAGTTCTAGGGCATTTACATGTAGCAGTGGTTATTAGATGTTGATGTAGATGATGTCAACAGCGTTCACAGGGCTGTTACATGTTCTCTTGATCTTGAAAACATTCACAGGGCTGTTACATGTTCTCTTGATCTTGAAAACATTCACAGGGCTGTTACATGTTCTCTTCATCTTGAAAACATTCACAGGGCTGTTACATGTTCTCTTGATCTTGAAAACATTCACAGGGCTGTTACATGTTCTCTTGATCTTGAAAACATTCACAGGGCTGTTACATGTTCTCTTGATCTTGAAAACATTCACAGGGCTGTTACATGTTCTCTTGACCTTGAAAACATTCACAGGGCTGTTACATGTTCTCTTGATCTTGAAAACATTCACAGGGCTGTTACATGTTCTCTTCATCTTGAAAACATTCACAGGGCTGTTACATGTTCTCTTGATCTTGAAAACATTCACAGGGCTGTTACATGTTCTCTTGATCTTGAAAACATTCACAGGGCTGTTACATGTTCTCTTCATCTTGAAAACATTCACAGGGCTGTTACATGTTCTCTTCATCTGGAAAACATTCACAGGGCTGTTACATGTTCTCTTCATCTTGAAAACATTCACAGGGCTGTTACATGTTCTCTTCATCTTGAAAAGGTGTTGCTGGATTATATTCTGGTGAAAAAGTTTCAACCAAAAAGAAAAACGTTTTTTTTTTTTTGACATTTATTGACCTCTATAAACCTCTTTTTATGCAAAATTTTAGATCGTTAATTGTATTTGGTCTTAAATGAAGTTATATTTAGTCTTGCCTTGCAAGACTATTTATGGAAAATCTTGAAAACATCTTGAAGAAACATTCACAGGGCTGTTACATGTTCTCTTCATCTTGAAAACATTCACAGGGCTGTTACATGTTCTCTTGATCTTGAAAACATTCACAGGGCTGTTACATGTTCTCTTGATCTGGAAAAGGTGTTGCTGGATTATATTCTGGTGAAAAAGTTTCAACCAAAAAGAAAAATGTTTTTTTTTTTTGACATTTATTGACCTGTATAAACCTCTTTTTATGCAAAATTTTAGATCATTAATTGTATTTGGTCTTAAATGAAGTTATATTTAGTCTTCCCTTGCAAGACTATTTATGGAATTGGAGTTTTATTAAGACCAACCAAATAATTTTTTCTGGCATTAAAATATTTTACTTCTTCATTTCTGTATTTTTTTTTTTTTTTTTCTAAAATGTAGCTTCATGTTTTCGAGACATCACAGTGTTTCTCTTGCCGTGTATGGAGTATATTATGGCTTGCATTTAGTGACAAAAGCGGCCATTTAAAATACTCCCAGTGCCAGACAGAGTATGTTCTCCGTCAGGATTTACCAATCCGTTCTCAATGAATCAGCCCACTTGACCTTGAGGCAATCTGGTTGCCTTGACAACCTCCTGTTGCTGTGGGTCGCTTGTCTTGAGTCTTTCCCGCGGGAAATACCTGTCGGAACTCTTGGGTTTTACATGCATCGTGATTTCCCTCAGCACTGCTTCTGTCTCGAGGGGGGAATTTCAATGGTTTCATTGCCAGACCCATTTTGCACGGAGAGTATGTACGGCCAGCTTTACAGGGGCCAATGAGGCAAGACAATTACTGGCTGAATCTCTGCATAAGAAGTGTCTTGATGTCATGGGGTATCTGACAGAGGCTGTCAACCTTGTGCACCTGGTGCCCGACCAATATAAAATCAAGATCGAAACATGACATGCGGTTGCCATGACAACCCCTCTACCAGTGTTGTTTTCTGGTCAGGGAAAGATACCCTATAATTGTCGGCGCTCTACACAACGGACAGTGTATATTATGCCTGGTCACCCCCCTGCTGTCTTAGTTCTCGGAAGCCATGGCCATGGGTGGTAGGGGAGAGGCAAGGAGAAGTAAAGAAAAGCCATCGTAGTCTCGACCTGAGGCCTACTGCAGATGTCTTTTGGTATTAGTAATTTAAACAATTATCTCCCAGAGAGCAGGCTGTAGCGGATGTGCAGAAAAATCAATAGTGCCAGGAAACATCCTGTCTGTGCTTTTCGTGGTCATTTTCTTTAAAGGAGTTTGGCTTGTGCATCTTTGGTTTCTATATAGACAGCCATGGTCAGCTCTTAACGCACAAAAAGCCTCATTGTTAAAGTCAGCATTAACAGATGCCTGAAGTCAAGGAAATCCTAGAGGCTTTTGGTAAAAAAAAAAGATTTGAAGTGCACATCATTTATTCAGTACTTCAGCAACTGTACATACAGAAATGATTCTTTACCCTGTAGACTTGTGTCAACATGTTGAGATAGTAGTGGAGAGATCATAATAAAAACAAGGAATGCTAATTTTCTTTATTGATTATTATATTCTTATTGTAATTTTGACTTAAGTATAATGCCTCGTAGCTGACAAAGGTAGGACCTTATTCATGAAGATTTACAGGGACAATTCAGCAATATTTTTCAAAATAGGTGTTAGGTTTTCAATTATTTTAACTATTTATTCGTAGTTTGTCCTAAGCTGATGATGCTTTCGATTCTGGAACTTACCAATTTGTTTGAGAAGATTTATGATTTTTTTTTAACTCATTAGACATGGTTATAACACTGAATAGGAATGAAACCAGTTAAACAAGAAACAAATGGCTTCTTGCGATGGGTCAGGATAGTGATTACCTCCACCCCCACCCCCACCCTCCACACCGAAAAAAAAAAAACACCCTAAACTAAATTTTTTGTCTGGCAGGTTTTCTTGTTCAGAATTATCTTCCATCTTCAAAAATGAGTTCAGAATATGGCTTCAGAGTAAAGACGTCATCATGGATACCACTTTGTGTGTTGATTATAAATATAGGCCCAGAATCATAGTATAAGAGATGTTGGACACAAAGAACTGGACCATATTGTTCTAAGATGACTGTAGAGCGTTGATTCCTGGGCTGTGGGTGTGGAGGGTGGTTTGCCTGAGATTTGGAGGGAGTGCTGGTACAGCCTGAAATGAAAAAGATGAATAGCAGTGATAAGACACACAGAAGACAGAAGCTAGCACGCTGATCCGTTCTGTTGTTCAAGCCGTGCTCTGATAGATGGCTACAGGTAGTGTATGGTTAGGAGAAAGCCATGAACAACATTCTGGGTAGTCGTAAGATCTCTAAACCCACCTGGACCCTCTTATTGATTTCCAGCTCTTTGGCATTTCAAACGGGCGACAAGACTCTGCATTCTAACCTCCATCACCAATCCCCACACCCCAACCGCCCTCAAATCCATACCAAGTGCGTTGCACAGAAGAGAAGAAAAAATAGGGGGGTCAGGGGAGAGTGGGGAGACTGAATTAAGGTGGTCATACAGAGAAGGTGAAGCAAAAGCAAGGCTACATTGGCCAAGGATCAATGGTATTGACTGAGGTTCCAGAGGTAGTGTAGGTCGGCATTGTCCATCCAGTGGCCTGTAGAAATAGAGACTGTAATCAGTGGAGTAAGAGGAAGGATTAAGGAGTATTGATTGGGTCGTTCCTCCATGTATAAATGTACATTAGCCTTTTCCCTTTTACTGTGCCTCTCCGAACAATGGTAAATACGCCGATGTTTTCTAATGCATAAAATGACAGTCTATGTTAGTTTGCCCGCTGCGCTGCTCAGGTGTACTGAACACAGCACCTGCCGTGGACCTCTGTACAATTATGTAGATATAGTTTTTACCTGTGACTTTTACAGTAAATGACCTAAAATTTAGCCCCTATAATCACACTTTTAAATGAAAATAATTGTCATAGGATACAACTTTTGCTACTGGATTCTAAATACTTCTAGTCATACTTTCTCAGTCAACCTTAACACACCTGTCAAAGAAAACAAGGATTCTCGGAATCAGGGACAGTGTGTAATTTATTCTTGGGAGAAATTTTAGTGCCATTTACCATAGATGAATGTGCCCTTAACTCTTTGCCCATTTTAATTGTTCAAGTCCTTGAAATATTGTATACTCTGAAAAAGAAATAAATATTCTTCCTGAAGTGTCTCAGTATATGGACAGATTGTTTCATTTCAACACAAGTTGATTCTCATCCTGTTTTAGTATTGAATGAAAATGATGTAGGCGAAACTAGTTTCATTACCGATGTTGTGCAAAGCATTTTTTTTTTCTGAAAATACAAACTTATTTTCGTAATACAGAGGTCTGCTATACTCATGATTTAATGCCATGCATGCTGCATGTTGAGATTAAAATCATTGACAAACTTCAGGACACTGCAGCCATAAAACTATTTTTACAGACATGGAATGAAGCACAGGACATAGGCCAAAACATGCAGCATGTGAAAAAATATGAAAAGAGTAATGAATTACACTGCATAAATTACTTTTTTCCTGAATTACATGCATAAATTGTCGTTGAAGGCTTATTTGAAATATGCAGGAACCAAAGCTCATTTATCATAAATGATTACATTTTTATTTGAATGGGTTAAAATGAAATCAGTTTGCAATTCCCCATGCACCTCACATCAAAAGCTATCCGTAATTTCTCAAACCTCTGTGTCCAATTCAATTTCCAGTTCGAAGATTCATTAGAATTGACGATTAGTTTGCCGGGCCTGTTTCTCTAAATCCAGACAGAGGCGTTCAGCTGGGGTTTTCATGAGACCCCTTCTGTTTTATGGAAAATGTTAATCACATCTGGCAAATATTCGTTGTTTTGCTTGTCCTGTTAATCAGGATTATGTATCATTTATGACAATTTATCAAAACTCTGGCCTGCTATAGTTTTTGGAATCACAATTCTGAACAACACTATTCTGCAGGAATGGTGCAAAGAAAGACATTTTTTTATTAAATGAACACTGATTTAGCCAACAGTGGTGCATGTTGTGCTTTGGCACTGCTAGTCCATTGGCGTTTCAGTAGATCATTCAAATAACTTGTCCACTTCAGATACAAGACATTTATAGACGCATTTGATCTCATGGTACTGCACATGAACATTTCTTAAAGATCTTTAAACTAAAATAAAAGGGACTTAAAGTTATCTGGGCCAGGCTGTACTCATAAAATGAGGAACTGTTTGGGGCACTTGTGTGAAGAATTTCCTTTTAAGGACAAAATCTCCTTGTGCTGTTTCCCGCCGGGTGTCCCCAGAAATGCTGTCACCAAATGCCGCCCCCCTCCTCTCCCATCCCAGCTTCTCGTCCAGAGGGGAGTGAGTCACCTTGTCTCAACAGCCCAGTCCCCTTGAGACTGTCTGTGTCATCAATTTTCTTCACAGGCATCGCCAAAGGTGCTCATCTTAAGCCATGGAACCACACTCAAAAATCTTTTGCGTAGATTCCTCAGTGGGGACGCGCTCATTTGCATATTCTTGTGTTCATTGCCTGGATATTGTCCCCACTAGTCAAGTGAGACTCTTTTGTTCTGGATATCTCGGCATTAGTGTTGCCACGGATGATAAATCTGTTCTGTGCATTATGCAAGTGACATCTTTTCACATTACTCTTAATTGCAGGAAAAAGGGCTGAAAAAATAAAGCTTGAATGCATGGGCAACTTTCAAACTCACTTTTACCCTCTTTTTTCACCCGGGAAACTTATTGATATTGTCAAAAAAGCCAAGTTTCTAATTCAGGATTATCTTGCCCCATTGTGTCATGCATTGCAGCCATGGTGGATGATATGGCAGTAAGACTGGCCATCTTAGATGTGATAATTGCCATAATTAAAAAAAGAAGAAATCATTCACATTTTAACAGAAATGTGTGATCTGTATATCATCCGCTCATATTTTTTATATTGTCAGATGTGCCCATTTGGAGGTTGTGGTGTTTATACGGTGTTAAGGAAGCCTGTGGGCTTCCCTATATTAGCGACTCTAAAGTTTGATGTATGGCAAATTTAATCAGGCAGTAAAAGCATGCAATGGTAATTAGCCTTGATCTGCAGCCCACGTGCTTCTCTTTGCTCTGTCACACCTTGTTGTCATCTGCTGTTGTCGCGGCTTAGCCCGCACAGAAGATGCTTCTCTTTGTCCAGATCGCTGTTTCTCTCTCTCTTTCTTTCTCACTCGCTCTCTCTGCCTGGGCAACATGAACAATAGAGCCTTCCCTCCCCAACCATTCATCCCCCCCGCGGAGGAATCCACCATTGCCATGGCAACCTTCGGCGAATCAAAGGACAATTAAAGACATTTTGTTGCCGTCTTTGCAAATTTGGTGACAAACTTGGGCGACATAGCATGAGAAATGCTCATCTGTCATGTGACTGGAATGATTAGCCTCCGTGCAGTGACTTTTTTTTTTACTCTCCCCACCCCCACCCTTCCTGCATGTATTGATCTGTTAGTCTTCATTCTGAAAAAAGGATTGATAGCAGACTTTGGCTCAGCATTTCATTCATGAAAATGCACTCATCAGCTGAAACGTTAATTTTTGGCCTTGTGCTCTGCCATTTTTTTGTGGCCATTTGTCTTAACTTCCTTTTCATGTTTGTGACCCCATACCACCCACCCCCCACCCCACACCTTGCACTCAATCTCATTCCTCACTGGTGGTCCTTCCCAGGTGGGCAAATAATGTACGACAACGACATCTGAATGACAGGATGTTTGGATATTTATTTTCTTATAGAAAAAAGTTTAGTTGATGGCAGTAATGTTTCAAGGATTGATTTATTTACTTATTTGTATATATATATATATATATATATATATATATATATATATATATATATTTATGTTTATTTCATTGGTATTTAATCTGAGATATTTGGTTGACAACAACTCAAAAACTAGCATGGTACAGGTACTTTTGGATACACATGAAACGTGTACTATGGAACAGAAATCTACAACTATTCCAAACTGTCAACTCTTAGGACTGAAGTAAATAAAAAAATGAGGATATCATTAAAAATATGTTCGTTGAAGGTAACCTAACCAACCCTAAAAAAAAAAAACAGCCATACTCTAAAGTTTTTGTGCATTGGATAGAATTTTTTTCTACCCATGTGAAGAATTTAGCGATGGCCTAAGATAAGCTAAATGTACTTTCTAAAAGACATCAAGCTGCAAGAAAGTCACCATAGTTCTCTGTCAAACAATTTCATGCCAAAGTAGAATTTTAAAAAAAGAAACACAAATTGAGCTGCCTGACAGAACCAGGCAGAACTGCAGCTGTAATGTGCATCACGGTTCAGCGCAGTGCAGTCTAGCCTGTATTCAGGAGGATTTAATATGTCTTTCACAGCTTTACAATAACCCTGTATGGAGAGTGGTTGACACTTTGCTGGAAGCTCCCCTTCTGGCAGTCCCCTGGGTGTACCTCCAGAAGTGGCTCCCTTGTGGGACAGGATTTAGCTTCCCCTTCGTACTAGTTGCCGATACAAAGCATCAACATCAAAATGGCCCCCGAGGGAGGGGATGAATATTTAGCCCCAATATTGTCAGGGCAAGTATCTCATCGGTAACACTCACTATTGAACATCTGCCGTTGTGTTTTTCACAACCTTAGCTATTCTATAGACTGGTAAAAAATCTGCAACCAGCAAATGGCTTTTCGCTAATCCTGTCCAGAATTCCTGAATCCCTATTGTCAGCATTCTGTTATTAAAAAGAAAGAAACTCTTTTTACTTTCCCTCTTTCTCCCCCTCCCTCTTTCTCCCCCTCCCTCTTTCTCCCCCTCCCTCTTTCTCCCCCTCTCTTTATCCTGGTAACCATACACTATCTGCACATCTGTGCCTGTTTTACAAACAGTCGATCACAGTGACCTGCAGTATCAAAAACCATCACCTGGTGAGGAGAAATTTAGGTAATATAAAGAATGGCATTTACATCAGCAGAGTGTTAACGTGAAGAACCTTTCTCCCCAAGGTTAAATCTTTCCCAAGTTTTGCACAGACCACCCAGTCAAGCCCTCCCAACAGACCTAGACGCACCAAGTTACTTGTCTGTTCCGATATAAAAGACTGTTCAATCAAAGTCTTTGGTAACAGGCCTGTAATTAGAAATGGCGGTCGCAACACTGGCGCCTTGTTTCTCTATGCACTTCTAAGGTTGCTGTCTACTTCATACATGAAATTGTCCAGTGTCCATTCTATCAAGAAACCTAGTCGTCAGTTTTGTGGACTTACTATTTTTGTCCCTTGAAACATTATCACCAAAGATATTGGATAAGATGAAAAAAAATTAATAAGTTTGACAGCGCTTTTGAAGATGTGCTGCTTATTTGACAATGTGAATGAAGAAGCAGTTGAAGAAGACCTGTGTTATCTGTCTAGGGTTTGTCCCACAGGAGTGCGAAAACAACTCTGATATGTTATCTATTGATTATGTTCTATTTTCTGGCAAAACTTTTACGGTATCTCTTGTCATAACAATCGTTATGTTGAATGCCGGAAGATCACTGTAGTGAAATTAACTCATTCCCGTCAAAATTTCTTTCCAGGGGACAACTACACGGCTTGAAAATGGACTGTTCTTGTGTTTTTCGGAATGAAAAATTTTGATGAGTTTCTTAAAATTATTTTGGGATGAAATTGGAAAAACTGAAAAGAAATGATTGTTGTCTGTTATTGTGTTGTCACTCAGTAAATGTTGGGTTTATGATTGAGGAGTTTACATTCTGAACTAAACCGCTTTGACTAGCCAGCCTCAGATGATTTTCTCCATTTTTTGCTGATTTTCCTAGCTCCTGGCTGTATTTAACTAAAGCATTATCGATTACAGCTGATTAATCCTTGACCAGGTTGACTGCAGCTTTGAGTCAGGAAAAACAGTGCTGATTGTGATCTGGGACTGTTCAGGATGTGTGTTATCCTTGTTTGCTCGTCCTTCTGATCAGTAACTACTGAATACACATGAAGTGTTACTGCGAAAAACGAAAACTTCATTTTGAGTCAGTATTTCAACATTTTTTTACGCCACCAGTATTCTGTTAGTATTTCTACATTTGTGTAAATAAATTGTTCAAATTTTTTGACAGGAGCATGGTCATATATATATATATATTATGTTTATTTAGGTAGGAATTTTTTAAGACAGGTATGATTTTGGCTGATACCTTTGTTAATGTCCCAATTACTTTGAACAAGTCACAGTGGAATCTTCATTGATATTACTGTAGTGTTGAAAAAGAAAAGAAAAAAAGAAGCAGTCCTTTTACTTCACCATCAGGGGCCTCCATGGCTCAGTCAGTTAAGGTGCTAGCGCAGCGTAATGACCAAGGAGCCACTCACCAATGTGGTCGCTGTGAGTTCAAGTCTAGCTCATGCTGGCTACCTCTCCAGCCGTAAGTGGGAAGGTCTGCCAGCATCCTGCGGATGGTCGTGGCTTTCCCCTGGGCTGTGCCCGGTTTCCACCCTCCATAATGCTGGCCGCCGTCGTATAAGTGAAATATTCTTGAGTACGACGTAAAACACCAATCAAATGAATAAATAAATACTTCATCATCACGGAACCTGCTAACTGGTTGATCTGTACTAGAGTTATAATTTTTTTGTTTTTTGTACTATCCAGGGTCAGGAGTATACGCCAAAATACTTGCTGGAGTACCAGAGGGAGGACAATGGCGAGTGGATGAGGTTCCGGAACCAGAGAGGAGAAGAGGTCAGTTTCACTTTCACTTTCGTATTCAGTTTTTTTTTCACTTTCAATTTGTTGTGTTGTCATTTGATATTTAACCGCACACAGCCAGTAAAAAGTTTATTGCGTCGTGGCAGGAAGTATGTTTCTTGCTGTAGTAGCATTGGATATTGAGGATTTGAGATGTTCGCAAAAGTCATTTATTGTTCTGACAAAGTGTAGAAATGACTGTTAAGCTCCTCAGATGTTGGAAAGAGATGCAGACTAATTTGTTTTGTCTGGATCGTGTCCATGCCCCAATGAGTCTCTCTTTCTACCAAACTTTTTCCCGACGTTAGGTCAAATTTTCATTTTACTTGTGGATTGCGGTCAAGTAGATTTGAATATCAGTGTCTGAACTGAAAACATCTGTCTGAAATGGAAAAAAAAAACATTTCAAAAGAAGTTCAGACTTCGTGGAGAAATGTGTGAGCTGTCAGAGGATTGTTATGAATTTTCACTTTTTCTTCAAAATTAAACAGCTCCATAACTTCCTGTCACTCCCTCTCCGTTACAAAATACCGCCCTCTTGCCGGAGTTTAGCTTTATTTTATGGTTAATTCATGTTCCAGAACTGTACAGGAATTCATCTTGGGGAGTCCACTAATGTTATAATGATACAGTGAAACTCTTGGTATGTCACCCATTCAAAAACCATCGCAAATCTGATACATTTCTAGTTGTGTGGTAACCAAAATGGCCGACCGATCAGCATAGTTTGCTGACTCATTCTGTAATACTTAACTACTTATAGTTGGCATGACGTAACTCCTGTCTCTGCTTGGATCCAATGCCGGTATGCTTAGGGTAGAAAGACAACCCTGCTTTTGAGTTTCTTAGAAGGAAAGTTTTTCCTTCTTATCAGAACCTGGAGTTCATTTGAACTAAAACAGACAAAGCATGTTGAGTAATGTTAATGATAAACTTTCGCCACAAGGCCTGGACTGTGTCAAGACTCGAGAAAGTAAGCTGTTCGGAGTAAGGCTGCTGCTTCAAGTGGTTTATGGGGCCCAGTTGATCCTCACAGTCAATTAGGCAACAGGAAGAGTGTGAGAACAGGCCTGGAGGATTGTGTAAAAAGGCGAGAAGTTGCATAGGGCTGACAAAAACTGTACAGGGTAGTAACATGTGTTGTTAGCCAGTCCACAGTTCTACGTAGTCATCTCCTGCAGGGATGGGACGATGGTGGCATGGGGAATAGGGGCAGATGGTGAATCAAACAGCCTGGATTACTCACTGCTGTCTTTTTGTTGCAATACACCTTGCTACTTGTGCCGAGGCATATTCTGACTTTTGGGGTTTTTTTTTTTTTTTTTTTTTTTTTTTTCTCTCTGAGGGAGGGGTACATTTTTGAATGGGAGAAAAAAATGAAAATTTCGGTGAAGCCTGCTTAGTTTCCTTTGCGATTTTCTCTCAAAGAAAATCTTTGATAGAATTTTATTCACAAACATTTTAGAAAAATTAATTTGACTGATTTCGTGGATAAATCCCTTCCTAATTTATTAAAGACGACCTTTTCAGTGGATTTCAAAGAACTTCATCAGCACGTGTCAAATCTGAATCCAGGTTGAGTTTGCTAAGCATGTATAAGGCTTCAAATTCCTCAAGCAATGTAATTTAGTGGCACGTCAATCAGTAATTCATTTTCAATTGATTACGAGATTGAACATGTTCTGTAACTTGGACTGAAGTGTCATCGTGCTCTTCAAAGAATTATCAGAAATTGAAGAGCTTTTGTCAATTGTATCCTGAAGCCCTAGGAAATACCATGTTAGAAACCTTACACATTCTCCCAAGGTCTGGGATTGTCCCTTGTAATTAGAGTCTGAAATAAGAAGCCCTGCCACCACCCAGATGGTTGAGAATGGTCTGTATCCTGCTACAGTCCTTTGAAGTGCAGAGAGATAGAGTAAAGATGACCTAGTGAACGTTTGCACAGCTGAAATCTCAGTACCCTTGCAGAACACAAAGCTCACATTTCTACCCTAAGGCAAGCCAAAAGAATAGAGATGACAATTTTCCATGCTTCAGGAAGTTGAGTTAAAATGCTGGGGACCTAAATATAGATCAGAGACATGCTCTTAAAAATGGCTGCACTTGTTTTCTGGCACATTGGCATTGCATTTCCACAGGACCTGTTGTCTTGTCTCCTAAAGTTATGGTGAAAAATCTCATTAAAAAATTGGAAGGAAGCTTTGGAAGGAATTATCTTTGGACTTGCCATTGGAGAAAAAAATTTTGACACAGCAGCTTAAGTGTGATAGCTTGAAAGCTTTGTTGATGGAATTATCTGGGTGATAATTGGCTGTAAGGAACAAGGTCTCCACAGCTTGTGTATTTTGTTTGTATCTATTGACAGTAAAGAAAACATGGCTCAGTAATTTTTAACTTGATTCTTGGACAGATTTTTAAACACGAAATCTCTCGAACTTTTTAAGCAATGACCCACACGCCTCTCACCATTGTGGTATACTGGATGGGAGTTCGTCCAGCTCATGCTGGCTTTTTCTCTGTATGTAGGTGGGAAGGCCTGCGAGTAACCAGCAGATGATCGTGCTTTTCAACTGATCTCTGCCTGGTTTCCTTCCACCACATAGCTTGCCACCATTGTAAAGATCAAATAAATAAATCAGTCATTGGGCCTAGAGTGCTTCCATTACCTTATAAACACACTATCTCTTCTACCTTCAAGTGCTTATACGGTCAGTGAGTATTTTGTCTGTTGTATGGTATTTGGTTTGCTGAATAAAAGTTTGATCCTAGCTAGTACTTTGAATTTAACATCATTGCGGTATTCTATACACATCTACAAAGTGAATACCAAAATTGCTAAAATATTGTGAAAACTAATGTTTAGAATCCAAAGCTAAAATACATGTATATTTTTGCAATAGGGAAAAGCTCCATTTTGGGTAATGATGTGTATTGGCTACCGTTGGGCATCCATACTATTAGAGCAATAAGACTTTTAAGCACGCATGGTTTTAATCAAAATACTTCTCCCTTATTTGTGGTGGCTGGATATATTGAGCTTGATATCGTGGCAGATAGCCTATTAAGTACCATTTGAGAAAAGGTCAGTGAACATAGCAGCAACGACATAGTATAATTCCCATATCCCACAATCCCTGACCAGCGAGTAATCGGCCTATACGAGGGCTTAATGAGGATTTATCGCTGCAGTGGGAAAGGTCAATGGCTCACTGCGCTGCACAAGAACTCACCTGTGGATATTTGACCTTGAAACCTCATCTCAAGGTCATGGACTCTTATGTCACTTTTGTAGGCTTCTGATTCCATCCGAGATCATCATTTCTGGCTCTGATAGCTCCGACCGACGGATAAAATTAAACTCACAGCAAATTGGAGAAGACAATGTGATACTCTTACACTCGCTGATCACTCTTTATTAGTTTAGCTGCCATGTTACAATTCAGTAACTACTTTGTCTTCATTAGAATTTTATGGTTTAAGATTTCTTCCAAATTGGTCGGTGTCCAGATGTTTTGTCAGGAGAGAAGAGATAAATACAAGACTGTAGACAGACTATCACATTTTTGAGAGCTTTTTTTTTCAACCAGTTAAAAGTGTAGTAGCTTCTACTTGGGTATTGAGTCCTTTTGACCCAAAACCATACAGCGTTGTCATCATGGCAGGACTGTACCACATTGAGCTGTTGTTCACATCCAATAGCACTGAGTTTGAACTTAGTTGAGGACTGTTGAAACACTTGATACAAGGCGATACGTGATTCACTTGTTGGATTTGCCACAGTACACGTACATGTACTTCGTGAAGTTTGTGACTGGAAATGGAAATAAGTTAAAATTTGTTAATTTGATTGATATTTTAGGCAATTCATTTTTTTCTGTCTTCGTTTTTCCAGCAGGGTCTGAGTGGTACTGTAGGTACTCAAAAACATTTTGGTTATGTGTCAGGGGTCTGTTGTATGATTTTTGGTTGCGTGTCAGGGGTCTGGTGTATGATTTTTGGTTACGTGTCAGGGGTCTGGTGTATGATTTTGGTTACATTTCAGGGGTCTGGTGTATGGTTTTGGTTATGTGTCAGGGGTCTGGTGTATGATTCGTTCTAAAAGTTTACATGTACATTTAACAGAGTTCATGGAATTCCAAGTCCTGAATTTGAAATAAAAATTTCCAGGCCTTGGTAGTTATTGTTTCTCTTACGAAGTAAATTGAATAAAATGACGATCAAATTTCAGGTTTCAAATTCTTGACACTTCAGCGAAGCAAGATTTTAATTCTTGTTGTCGTAGCACTGTAAAGTATTTGCAAATGGCTGAATGGTCAAAAAGTGGAAAGAACTAGCCAGTGCTTGGGGTCAATAAACCGGTCATGAAAGTCCTGGAGAAGTTGTGGAATTCTGTCTGAAAAGATAACAGAAATTGAAGGATTTTTTGAAGTATCAACCTTCTTTAACCCTGATGTACATGCGTTGTCTTTTTACCCATGGTTAAGACTTGTTGACTTGATAACCTATCTGTCCACACCCATCCATGGTGTGTGGGTTATACTCTTCAATCTGTCAATCTATCTTGGAGTGAGGGATTGGAGTTGAGTGATAGGCCCAAGGGGTGAAAGACTGGGAGAAGAGTGAGGGGATGCAGTTGTAGCTGATATGACCTAACAGTTGTACAAACATGACCCCACAGCATCAGCTGCTGCTGAAGCTTTTTCACAAGTCACTGTCCCTCAACCCTTAAGTGGCCAAACACTTCTATGTCCTGCTGGTTAAGCACTCAGAGCACCTCTTGACCACTGCCAGCTGATGTGAGTGTCCACCAAATGGTCAAGAGACCTGTCATCACAGGAAATGGCCACTGGAGACCTGTGAAATTTGGACAGTCTGTGTTTGTCTATCCCTCTTCAATCCATCATCCATCCTCATCAGTGTTTGAATGGTTACCTCACCTAATCCACCATAATGATTCATTTTCATACTTTGAAAGTTGTTATTAAATTGTAAACTTGAATGACTGTAAAATTAACCTTCATCCATTTTATTTTATCAATTAAGGAAGAAAATTGCAGATGTTTTGGTGTGTGTGCGTGGGGTGGGGGGTGGGGGAGTTAGTGGTGATGATGGCTTCATGGAGGACAAAATATGCACAGTAGGAAGGCTATAAAATGGGCAAGTGTGGAAACTGAAAACTTCATGCTAAGGCTGAGTTGTGTGAACAAGTTGCATGTAAAGTTTATAAAACACTAGAAAAGTATAACGTGATTATCACCTGTTTTTTTTTTGTTTTGTTTTTTTTTGTTTTTGTTTTTTTTTTTAACTCTGGTAACTTCCAGATCAAAATTCGTTGCAGTAACCCCCCCAACATGTAGAACAGATAGATGACGGTAGATGAGGGTTGAATATATATATGTCAAAGAACCTTTAGCATTGACCACTGGAATCTACAGCATGTTCTCCAAACACTGTTGCTAATAGAAACACTACTCTGTTTACCCTTGTCTTTGTCTCATTGGCTCATTTCTCATTCTGTCTTGTATGGATTTGGTCGCGAGTTTTTTATTTGCCCTATCTATGCACTCTCTATTTGCCATGGGTATTTTCCTTTGCCAATGTACATTTCAATCCCTTCTCCCGAAGGCCTGTATCAAGTTTATGCTTCGTCTTCCACCAGCCAGTAATCCCATCACACTAAAGCTGCTTACATCACTTATGCTAATGGATCGAAACGTGCTTTAGCATCAACAGTTTATTCTTGCGGGACGAAGCTTTTGAAATCCACCCAACATCTGCGAGCAGAGCTCCGTATTAGATAAGCTGGTTTATGAAACGCCGTTTATTTCCTTTCGGCCCTGCCAAGGTGACGACACTTTTTTTTCCATCATTTTCTCCCCAACTGCTTTTCCTAAACAAATATTTACCAGGAAGCAATTAATAAAGGTATTAAAGTGAATATGAGATTTTGCTCCAGTTCTTCAATCTAATACACCATTCAGCTTTGTGGGCTACATTATTTCACCTAAAGTTTGTCATTCAGTTTTGTGGGGATCAGTATTTCATCTAAAGTTTGTCATTCAACTTTGTGGGGTGCAGTATTTCACCTAGAGTTTGTCATTCAACTTTGTGGGGTACAGTATTTCACCTGAAGTTTGTCATTTAGTTTTGTGGGGATCAGTATTTCATCTAAAGTTTGTTATTCAACTTTGTGGGGTGCAGTATTTCACCTGAAGTTTGTCATTTAGTTTTGTGGGGATCAGTATTTCACCTAGAGTTTGTCATTCAACTTTGTGGGCTGCAGTATTTCACCTAGAGTTTGTCATTCAACTTTGTGGGGTACAGTATTTCACCTGAAGTTTGTCATTTAGTTTTGTGGGGATCAGTATTTCATCTAAAGTTTGTCATTCAGCTTTGTGGGCTGCAGTATTTCACCTAGAGTTTGTCATTCAACTTTGTGGGGTACAGTATTTCACCTGAAGTTTGTCATTTAGTTTTGTGGGGATCAGTATTTCATCTAAAGTTTGTTATTCAACTTTGTGGGCTGCAGTATTTCACCTAGAGTTTGTCATTCAACTTTGTGGGGTGCAGTATTTCACCTGAAGTTTGTCATTTAGTTTTGTGGGGATCAGTATTTCATCTAAAGTTTGTCATTCAGCTTTGTGGGCTGCAGTATTTCACCTAGAGTTTGTCATTCAACTTTGTGGGGTACAGTATTTCACCTGAAGTTTGTCATTCAGTTTTGTGGGGTGCAGTATTTCACCTAAAGTTTGTCATTCAGCGTTGTGGGGATCAGTATTTCACATGAAGTTTGTCATATTTCAAGTGTCCCATTTGTGTTTTATTCTGATTGATTTATCCACCTGACAGGGCCATTTAAAAGAGTTGTTTTGTGAAGTTCAATAAAATTTCTTATCAGAAAAACTTAAATGTTGGCATCAGAATTTTCATTTTAAGGTTTTTATGCACTTCTGAAAGTACATTTTAACGGACGAAAATTTAGGTAGAATACAGTAGTTTGTCGGCCTGGTCTCCAGGAACTGTGTATGATAATGTCTCTTTAAGAGGTTCAGTGTGACTAGTACTTGCCCATCAGGTTTAATGGCCTGTATCTAGCTAATCAATTGCACCTGGATCTCACCCCACCACTGTTACGGAACTTCCAGTGTAGACTTATCGCAGCTGTTCTCCTGCCAGATGAGTAGAATCCAGCCTGGGTGTGGTCTAACACAGATAAACATAGCAGAGGAGATTAAACATTTCTGTTTCAGCAAATGTTAAAAGGGGGAAAAAGCCACCATTACCCAATAACGAAAACACCAGAAAAAAAAATGGATTCCGTATCTACAAGGTTCGATTGCTATAGCGACGGAAATGTCTGCAATGTGGCCATATACGTGTGATTTTTGATAAGCGTTTGACAGATAATGTACATGCGTATATGTATCGTTATCAAAACGCTGGCGGTATCCCGTGGCATAAATCATGATACAGAGTCCGGCTCATACATCATTCCTGCTGTCTGGTGCACGCACTTGTACAAACAATCAATAAATGTTGCTGTATATTAATTGTGCTATCGTATATACAGTCGTTTTCGCGTTATGGAGATTTGAGCCAGTAATCCATTACCGTCCCGATTAGAATCAGTTACAGTAATGTTTCTAAAGCTTTGCTTTGTACGGCATGTTATGATTGTGTGTCCAGAATTATTTCTTGGGCAATAAAATTTATCAACACAAAAACCATGTTCCATTGACAGCATTTTAGTGATTTCAGACAACAAAAATAGGACAATCAGAATTTCAGACAACAAAAATAGGACAATCAGAATTTCAGACAACAAAAATAGGACAATCAGAATTTCAGACAACAAAAATAGGACAATCAGAATTTCAGACAATCAGAATTTCAGACAACAAAAATAGGACAATCAGAATTTCAGACAACAAAAATAGGACAATCAGAATTTCAGACAACAAAAATAGGACAATCAGAATTTCAGACAACAAAAATAGGACAATCAGAATTTCAGACAACAAAAATAGGACAATCAGAATGTGAACCTCAGTACTATAGGGCAAACCTGTTAGAGCCATGGATAAGTCTAGTTGTGTTTCGAACATGGAATTGTTGCTTAACATAAAGTTGTTGCTCGAACATGGAATTGTTGCTCAACATGAGGTAATGAGTCAAGGTTCAGTATGAAATTGTTGCTGTAATATGGAATTGTTGCTCAAACATGGAATTGTGGTACAGACATGGAATTTTTGCTTCTGATCAATACATCGGGGATTGATTCCAAAGGCTGAGCATATTGTAAGCGAATAAGGAAATCTGGTGTACAGATACATCCAGCAGCTTATTGATTACTCTAGAGATTGATTGACAGCGAGCGACAGTCACGCATGGTTCTGAGCACTAACATATCCCATGATTCAATCTCACAGACTAGGGCCTGATAGGAATGCTTACAGTTATCGACTTCGCTGATTGTAGCACCTGTGTTTGCTTCCATTACTGTCTGATTCGACTGTCTTTCTCGCCTGCCGGACAATCTAATTTTACCTGAATCTCTCCCACTGAATCCATTATCTCCGACAATTGTGACTTGTCACTTCCCGAAACACTCCAATACGTTCGAGACGAAATTAGTTGTTTCATTTGCTAGCTCGCCTCCAAAAGCAATCACCCAAACATTTGTACCAAAGTGGAGTTAATATGACGGCAAACACTGCCCTCAACTGCTTGACGCTTCTGACATGAGTCTGTCTGAATGACCTTCTGATGTGAGTTTGTCTGAATGACCTTCTGATGTGAGTTTGTCTGAATGACCTTCTGATGTGAATTTGTCTGAATGGCCTTCTGCTGTGAATTTCTGATGTGAATTTGTCTGAATGACCTTCTGATGCGAATTTGTCTGAATGACCTTCCGATGTGAATTTGTCTGAATGACCTGATTGTGGCGGCTCCTGACCTGGTTGTAGAAACGTCGAATTCCTTAAGCCATTAAGCAAACAGTGCATAGTATCATGGTAGAAAAGTGCAGAGAAACTTCAGACAAAGTTAGCTGTAGACAGCATGAATGTCTGTATTTCCAAGAAAAAGGTTCAGATGCAATGTGATCATGTTCTGTTTTGTAAAGCCTGTCTTCATTGTAAGGACAGAAGCCAGTAAACACACAGTATTATGTTGTGTAGTTGTCTATGTATTGCTATTATTATGTACAGATTTCTTTGCCTTTTAGTACAGGGTGCAGTGAGAGGTGAAGTTTTCCATACAAAAATATCCTCTGCCTGCATCAAATGCAAAAGCTGTAAGCGGTAGCAGAAACTCAAAATCCAAGGGAAGTCACTCCTTGGGTAGGAGAGTGTCTCGTACAAACTGTCTCAACCTTCAGAGTCCTTCCCGTCTTTTTCTGGCTGACAGCCGTCACATTCGTAACAAGCCTCTCGGACAGGATATTGCTCTTTGCTCTCGATTCAACCTGTCCACACACTGCAGTTTCAACAATCAATAGCCCAATAAAAATAGTCCCCATGTTGAATTCAGCAAGAACGCTCCACGGTTCAAAGCCGGAGTTTGTGAAAGGGCTGCGTTCACCGGCGCTGATTGCCACCAATGTTTGCTGTTTATTGGGCTTTTAGGCCGTCTGATCAGGAAACTAGTCTTGCCACTCAAATTCTTCCACTGTGCCAGGATCAATGAAATAGCTTGCCATTGGATGTGTTTATCTGAGGATAGATAATGAACCAGGATCAACTCCCAACTGCCACCCCACCCCTACCCCCTCTCCCCCTTCACATTCCTCTGCCTACCCCATAAAACTGGCCACTCCCCTCTTAACTCCTTAGTCCATCCTTGAGCGTTTCCTTAAACAGTTCCATAAAGCTTGAATAAGTTTACTCCCAACAGCCTTCTTTAGAAACTCTCATTTCTGCTGATGCAAAGGATGTGGGTTTCCTTAACTGTGTACTAACAGCATGGTTGACCATTTCCTTCATAGGTATCAGAGGCCAGTGTTTGCCCTATCTAATGACTACCTGTGAGTGTGGAAATGAGGTGCCCTTCAGCCCTGAGCTGGTCGATCGTGACCCGTATTCTTAACAACTTAGACACATGGCCTTGGTCCTTTTAATGCCCCTTGGGACAACACTTTCCTGTTCTCCTGAGGATATTGTAAAGAGTGCGCAACTTCAAATTGGGTGTAAAAGTTTCCATATTGCAATCTGCAGGATTAAGTCATGAACTTCATGTAGTAAGACTTCATGTAGTAAGATAAACCGCAAATGAGCAAAAAACATCCATCTTATACGTGTAAGTTATGTCTAATGTCAACTCTTTAGGTGGAAGTGAAATCTCATGAAATGTATAGCCAGCTCGTAATATTGAAATACAGTGTAAAACACCAATCAAATAAATAAATAAATTCTCAAACTTCTGTCCAGTGCAGAACACAGGTGTAGGTATCGCATACCATTTATACCAGTCACCAGGATATGGCTGAAATATTGCCAATGTGGCGTTAAGCCGTAATCATTCATTCATTCATTCAATCATCTAGTGTAACAAAGTGGAAAAGCGCCCTTTATCCGTCTTGCTCCGAGAATGTTCCGACAACTCCAACCCTGCGCCCCTAGCATACGTCCCTGTGGAAGATAACTCCGTTTTTCATGGCGCATGACCGCCATGATGTCGCCGGCCTGCTTGTTTGCCCGCCTGTTCCTGACTCTCTTATACTGGCTGATGCTGATTATTTCCTCTGTTCTCTACCCATCCCCTGGGCCCTAGGGGCAGTGGTTATCAGAGCTTTTGCTCCATCGAGCCCCACCAGTATGTGCAGCTTATCTTGTCTCACCACTACCCCACAATACAACATCAATACACGCCTTTTACTTGCGCTATCATGTCATGGCAGAGTAAAGCCTGTGGTTGAGGTGGCTAGTTTAGACTTTCCTTAGGCAACACCAATTTTATTTGGTGTTTTATGAAAACATTGGTAGAAAAAAATAAAGCTGAAAATCCACATTTTTATTTTGCAAGAAATTAATTACTTCCTGTTTTCAAGGCTTTCTGATCAGGTAAATTTGTCTTCAGCAGGAAAACATAGTCCACATTTTCTGCAAATGGGATGGTGTTCAAGTGTTATAATTAAACAACAGTTGAAATTGGTCTGGTCTCAATAGAAAAAGAAAAAAAAACCTGTTCATAGTTTAGCCCTAAGACAAGTCCGTTCATTGATGCAGCTGTATCAAAACACCCATACAACACTCCAGTTCCCTATTTTTGAATTCTTGAAGATCTCTAGTACACACTGCCAAATGTTTTCTTATGGCAACATTTTTCATTTTACCTTGTTCCACCATCATCATTATTAATTATTTTTAAATGAGCCAAATTTTAAATGGTATATATTTGGGTGATGAATATTGTTAAGAAGTTTTGGAGGATATTAACAATTATGACTATAACAGAGGTGTGTAACGAAACTGTAAATTCTGAGGCAAATCTTGACCACAATTTTGCCACTCTTGATACATGTATACAGTATTGCTCGGTCCTGATGATATATCTGGCAGAGATAGATGTCGGAAGATGTGCGTAGGAAGGGCATAACATCCGCAGCAAGATGTTCACATCATACGCCAATCACACAGCTGAGATGGGTGTACCATCCAGGTATATCATGGGCGTGGGATGGGGAGTAAAATCAGATCATCATCCGTATAGGGTTTTATGACATACCCATCTCGTAATCTGGCACAGATATGAGTCGGAAGATGCGCGTAGGAAGGGCATAACATCCACAGCAAGATGTTCACATCATACGCCAATCACACAGCCGAGATGGGTGTACCATCCAGGTATGTCATGGGCGTAGGATGGGGAGTAAAATCAGATCATCATCCGTATAGGGTTTTATGACATACACTAACATTCACACATAAACTCATCAAACTTTATAACAAATTCAGGGTTGTTCGACACCAACCTTGTTTATTATCTCGTAATAAAGAAAATACTCACAAACGGTCTCGTTCCCAGTGTGGTTACTAAATTGCACATAATGATGATAATACATAAATGGGGGTTTTACTGTTTCTGCTGTTATTCGGTAGATGTTTTCCCCCCGGTTTCCTCCCACCATAATGCTGGCCGCCGTCGTAGAAGTGAAATATTCTTGAGTACGGCGTAAAACACCAATCAAATAAATAAATAATAAATTAGTGCAGCTTTTGGCAAGAACTTACATCATCTGAAACAGGAAAGCTTGAGTGAGAGTTAGGCAAATGACAGACCATTCACTAATACTTTTCTCATCACCACGCCTGCCTTACCAGGTAAGCAAACTCAAGATACATCGTGCCATGTTTATAGCTAGCGTGTGGGCAAAGGTTAAAATGCCGAAAAAATGGCCTAAATGAGACTACATGTACCGGCCGATCAAGATCCGCGTAAGATGCGATCAGGATGGTGCCAACATCCGCGCATAGGCCACCCATCATGGCTGTATGATCCGCGTAGAATCCGCACCAAATCCGATCAAGAGTATGTCGTTAGGATCAGGGAGTAATGTAATATTGCTTGCTTTTGTGCTGATCAGTTTCTGGATTTTAGACAGGAGTAGCATTTGAAGTACTGTGTTTCCACTAAAGTGTGTTTTTTTTTCCAACTAACACATTTTGCTTGATTCCATTTGATTCATCCACCTGATGCAATTAAAAAGTAATTTTTTGTGAAGTTTGATTAATTCCTTATTGTTCAGTAGGTTAGCGCGCTAGCACCGCGTTATGACCGCGTTATGACCCAGGAGTCTCTCACCAATGTGGTCCAGCTCATACTGGCTTCCTCTCCGGCTGTACGTGGGAAAGTCTGACGGCAACTTGCAGATGGTCGTCGGTTTCCACCCACCATAATGCTGGCTGCTGTCATATAAGTGAAATATTCTTCAATACGGCGTAAAACACCAATCATAAGAAAAATAAATAAAATAATTCCTTATCAGAAAAACTTAAGCATTGGCGTTAACAAGCATAACTTTAAGGCCTAACGTGCATTCAAAAGTGCATTTTACAGGCCAAGCCTTATTTATAGTAATGTTGGCCTGTAAAAGGAAATACAGCATATGTAGCTTGAGCAACCTTTACATGCAGGTCATCAGGAGTGTGGTAGCTTGTCACAACCAGATGGTATTAGCATCAGCACTGTCAACAGCCACACTGCTCCTCTAGCCTTGGAGAAATAAACCCTTGACAGTTTGGGGCAGCCACTTTAGCCATGACAAGTGTAATTGTAGTGGGCCCCATGTTCTGTTGTTTGTTTGTCTTTCTTGAGTTTAGAAACCTCCAGCTTGTGTCATCTGTTGCTTGTGTTTCCTTCCGTTTTTGATCAGAATTGCAGACAAGGGTTAAAATTGGTCCATGTTGGCTCTTTGCACATGTGTATACATGTATATGCAGCTTGTAAATCATCTCAAGTCTTCTCTCTGGACTTACAACTATGGAAACTACCTTTGTTTGTTTTATATGTTCAGCAGCCTGGAAATATTGATACTGACTGTCAAGTCAAATGCAGCCCAAGTCTTGTCCCTGGACTTACAACTATGGAAACTACCTTTGTTTGTTTTATATGTTCAGCAGCCTGGAAATATTGGTACTGACTGTCAAGTCAAATGCAGCCAACTCAGTAATTTCACATTAATTGTGATTTTGACATGACCTTTTAATCACGTCTTGGTACCCAGGTGTCATGCCGTTGTCTTTAGTCCAACCACTGACATCCTTGGTTGTGTTAAAACCGGAATTGTATTTCGCTTCACCTGAAATCTAAGGCAACCTTTTTTTTCTAATTTTGGGACACCTGGTCTGCTCATTTTAGCCAATATATATATCTAATTGTAGCAACAATATTGAGCGTCTTTTTCTCACATGGTTAGTCCATCAGATGAACAAGATTCTCATTTCTTTACTTTTCCAAAAGGCTGATAAAGAAATGTAATATTCTACGTTCTGCTTTATCTGTCCCAAAAATTAGAAGAATTCGGGCAGGGTATATTGTCAAATTCATGGTATATTTCTTTCTTTTAAAGTCTTCCTGAATAAACTGAATAGTTAGTATGCTGACTTTTGCTTTTATTTTGGGACAAAAATAAGTTGAGTGGGAAGTATAGTTTATTCTGAATGTCGTATCCATTTCCAGTTTGCTATCAAGCATATAGGCTTTGTTGTTAGGCACTGTTTTCAGGCACTGTTGTTAGGCACTGTTGTCAGGCACTGTTACATGTGCTATCTAGAATGACAACATGAAATACGATAGTTGTGATTTGCTCAGTCCTGTTATAGATACATATGCTCATGTCAGACCAGGTTCTTTGCTTTTCCTACTTGCACTATTTAGTCTTCAGCAGGAATATCATAGTTTTTAAAGCAAGATGGAAAGACAAAACACATGAGGCACAACATCAAGGATGTCTGTGAATTTAAAAGACTTCAGTGTGGTATTTTTCTTTGGCTCTTAGATAACATCCCATCTTGGCAAGCATGTTTAAGTACAGGTCCACATTGACTAGGTGTACTCTGTTTCAGAAAGTGCCCTATTTAATGTTTATTTATTACCAAGAAATGTGGTATTTCCATTGCTGTCTTCTAATTTTTGCATATCTATGTTCAGTTATCAGCACTAAATTGATGTATAGGCTTATGTACCCCTGCAGGGACTATTTTTTCTGCGTCTCTGGGTCGTTAAGAAACCATCTTACGGTTATTGGATTGACATGTTAGATGTGTGAATGACTTCTCCAAGCATTTTATTTCTACATTTATTCCCTGAGAAAGCAGCTGATCTATTGCCTTGCAGCTTTCCAGTCTTAGGTCAGACACAAGATTGTACATGTAGGTCTGCAATGACGGGAACTTTCCCATGTTCCACGGGAATATGGACCATTAATCTGTGTAAGGTCTTCTGTTCATTCCTGTGTCTGTGCAGGGATGTTTTGTGGGAAAAATGAGGGATGGGGGTTGGTATCCAGTCAGGTTTGTACTAATCCACCCCACCCCTCACCCACCCCTAACCCCACCCCCACCCCAAGGGATGGTCTACCCCATACCCTGTGTCTGGATGAGGATGAGATGGTGTAGACTGATGATTTACCTTCCTCTGGCTTTGTATTACCTTATAGAAGCCTCTGGCATCTATATCCTTCTATCGGAGATGAGAAGAGAATATGACTTCTTGTCCTGGGGGTGGGGTGGCGGGATAGGATGAGGGCCTGCAAAAGGGTGAAGGGAGAATATAATAAACTGGGGAAGAGCATGGTTGAAAAAAAATATGGCCCTTTCACAAAAGGTGGGAACCAAAAAAAATGAAATAAGCTTAAAGAAGAGAGTGACTGTTCTGGTTCCCATCTGTGTCTTTAACTAAAACATGCACATCTGTGGATTTTCACTGAATTATAAGTACTTCAAAGAGCATCAAGGCTTCCTTCCAAACTGGCCACTGATGGAAGGTGTTGATATATTTTGTCAAAGATCAAAAGCCCCAGTCTGTGGAGAACTCCACTTTGGACATTCACTTGCCAGAACTTGGTAGAATTTGCGCAGCCATGCACCAGGCTGTCCTGGTTACATGGCTGTTTAGCTTGGCATGCAATGGGGGCTGTTCCAATTCTGTGGGAGCTGTCAACCTGTCCTCTGCCCTCCAATCTGGCAAGCTATGGCTCAGTGAATCGGCAAATTTGATTCACTTCCAAGATGTTGGTCTGATGTGTTTTGGGTCAGTGGTGAGGGGAGCTGACAGCCCAATATCCAGGTTCTACTCACTGATCTTATCCACGGCTGTTCAGTTAACACAGCCGTTCAGCTCAGTGGTTTCTAGCTTAAGCTGGCAATTTTAAAGGCCTACTCTGCACCCTCTCGTCCAAGGGGTTGAGTCTAGTCTCCCAATTTCCATGCTCAAAACACAATGTTTGACCAAAAAATCCTGCTCATTTTGCCGAATTCTGAGAAAACTATTGAACTTAGAGAAAGGTGGATTGAGGTGTGTTAGAAAGGTAGGATAATGTATGCTTTTTGGAAAATGTAAGTTTCAGCAACAAAGGAAATATTTTACAACTTTTATTTGCCTTCAAGCTATGTAACTTTTTCCAGCAGAATGTTTTCAAGTCTTTTTTTATCTGTTAATCTCAGCTTGATCATTTCTGTTTGCTGAGAGACATTCAATCCCAGGGTCTGATTTTATGGTGAAACACAAGGTTACAGTTAAGGGTTTTAGCCATTTTTCTCAGCTCATGCTGTCGTCTCAAATGGGGGGAGTTCAAATCCAGCCCTCGCCATCAGCATTTGAGATCAAGTCATTGATTAATAAAAAGTTTCTAATGTGTTTATTCATTTTGGCAGAGAGCAAAAAAAAAACTAACAAATCCCTTAATTGTTGTATATTTCAGATTTTTCAAGGAAATGACAACACATACCTGGCAGAACTTCGAGAGGTTTACCCGCCAATTATCGCTAAACGTATCCGCTTCATACCTTATAGTCGTCACCCACGAACTGTCTGTATGCGAGTGGAAATATACGGGTGTCGCTGGGTCGGTAAGTTGCCCTTTGATCATTGTTGCATTATCTTTATTTTATTGACCTGCAAAGAAAGAACAACTAATTTCTTTCTTTAGCTAGGCATCAACCAGGCTGCTGGGAAGAAGCAAATGTTAGCTGCATTTTTATTAAGATAAAATATTAAACTATTTATTAGATATAATGGTAAAATTAGCATACCTACATGTGGATAAATAATTCGTAAATATTTTTAACAACCTCTTTGTTGTTGTTAGGAAAAGTTCTTTTCCACAGATATCTTCAGTGTTTTAATTTTTTTATTATTGTTTTTTTTTTTTTTTTTTTTTTTGGATTGGTTAATTTATAAGTTTTCTTCCCCACAACTTCTGCCATAGGTTCTTGACAAAATTCTAAACAGTTCTTTTTGTGCAATAATAAATAAAATTGTCTTTTTGTGTAGATGTGAAAAAGTTTGGTACATGTACATTTAGGTCACATGCACGTACATGTAACTAATAGAGGCTGTCCGTCATTGTTGGAACATGGTTAGTTGTTTGGTTTACAATGAATCATTCACTCAGAGTAAAAATGACAACCAGTTTGAAGGATAAGTTAAATGCATTCAGGAGAAGGGTGACTTGATCATATTCCCCATTAAGTAAAGGAGTGAGAAGGACGTGTGTTATTAGCAGTGTCAAAATGACAGCTGAGAAAATAAGCGTAGAAATGAGCGAGAGCGTGCATGACAAGAGTGCAAGATGTCAGGGTTTCCCCATCAATAGCAGATAACAGGCCTGAAATAAGACGAATCTGGATTCATGTAATAACTGCCTAAAATTTGTTTAGATTTTCCAGAAATTTTGGATTAAATTCAAGAAGATATGTTTACAGATTCTTGGCATGTGGAACTCTTCTGCTAAGGAGGGGTTAATGTCATTCTCCTAGGGAGCAGGTCAGAGTTTATCAGAGGTCAGAAATGTATGATTGGAGAGATCATAATGATTTAGCGGGTTGCAAATGTTATCTGTAGCTATGGAAACCTGTCTGTGTATTCTGAGGGTAAATTGTTTGGCTGATCTAAGAAAATTGTGTGAACTCTGATGGAATTTTGACATCTTTAGCTGTAAATTTGGGCACCAAGACAAACCTTCTTTTGTTTTAGTCATATCCGAGGAATTTCATTTTTTTCTGATTTTAATACTGATGAATAACATTTGCCTTCTAGTGTCAGGATTGGAATCTTGTTCTGCAATGTTTACATAATAGAATGAATCAGGAAGTGTACTCGGTGATTGTGCCTTTCTAAGCACATCACTGCCGCCACTAGCAAATCTTGTACTTAAAAAACGCCAAGGTCACTGGGGTCACAGTGATGAGACAGGAAGTGTTATCAGAAAACGTAATAACTGCCTCAAAGTTTATTTCTATTTATACTTGATACACATGCATTCTCTTTATCTAAATTGCATGTGTATAACAAGATTGTAATGGACAACTGAAACAGTTGTATTGATGAGTGCTGATTGGTGTAGTTCCGCGCAAGGACACCAGTAGTCACAAGGCTACATCCATCTCACATGCTCCAGAGGTCAAGCTTGTCTAGTCTTGGCAGTGATGTCAACCAATCATAGAAAGCGGACTGTGCACCGTAAGGAATGTGGTATAGAAGGTCATGTTAAATTTTGCTTTTACAATTGTTTAAAATTTAAGAAGGAAAGCAATTTAAAAAGGTAAGAGGCTCAATTTGAAAATTTTTACAGAATGTAAGAAACCTTCCCATCAACCCTGTTGCGCCTTGTTCCTGTAGAACATGGGTTTTCAAAAAGAAATTCTGTTAAAAAGACCATTGATTTTGGTGCTGGTACATGTTGTAGCAGTCTTTGGATACCTGAGCCAGTTAACCAAATGGTATTTTGTCATGAGATCATTCATGTCAGCAGCACACTTTTGTGTGGGTTTTTGCCATGTTGCCTGAATCTGAGTGAAAACTATGAAAGTGATATAAATTTATGCTTCCTCACAAACTGCCACAATCCGCAACTGCCGTGATAATCTTTGCTTGAGGCAATAGAAAAAGGTTTTTACTAAACCGTAACATGGAAGCTGTGCATCTAGATGTCCTTTTTTTCTGCCATCTTGTGACACATCAGTAAACATCTGGTCTAACCGAAAGATGATGGTGTTAGTGTTAAATGAGGCTCTCACCACCGTGGGGCCATCTGTCCTCAGGGTGGAAGATAACAGACTCTAGGGTAGAGGCTCTGAGGTACACTCACTACCAGTGTTGAAGCACACCCACAATGGCATAGTTTCAAGAGTACTAAGAGTAAAAGGGAATTGCAAGAGATGAGTTAAATGGGTTAATTATAATATTAAGATTTTTTTTTAACTTAAGTGTGCACTTCAGACTTCAAATTTATAGTGTGTGTTTATATGTAAGCGAACAATCCCATGGTATAAGTAATGTAAAACCAAAAAGTGTTTCTTCAAACAATTGAGTGGAAACCATTTCATTTGACATGTAATTTGATGAAATGCATGTAGCCTGCACGAACTAGTAAAAATGTCTATATGACCTAAAAGATAATGTTAAATTTGGTTTTTTTGTTTGGGTGGAGGGTGAGTTGTACATAATTTTGTATCTGAGGTTAAACTTATTATTCTAATTAAATGCCACCACTTGGATGTGAAATTTACTGCTCAATTAATGCAAAGATTGTATACCTGTCCTTGTTTCCAGATGGAGTTGTCTCCTACAATATGCCGTTCTTGTTTCCAGATGGAGTTGTCTCCTACAATATGCCGTTCTTGTTTTCAGATGGAGTTGTCTCCTACAATATGCTGTTCTTGTCTCCTACAATATGCTGTTCTTGTTTCCAGACGGAGTTGTCTCCTACAATATGCTGTTCTTGTCTCCTACAATATGCTGTTCTTGTTTCCAGATGGAGTTGTCTCCTACAATATGCTGTTCTTGTTTCCAGACGGAGTTGTCTCCTACAATATGCTGTTCTTGTCTCCTACAATATGCTGTTCTTGTTTCCAGATGGAGTTGTCTCCTACAATATGCTGTTCTTGTTTCCAGACGGAGTTGTCTCCTACAATATGCTGTTCTTGTTTCCAGATGGAGTTGTCTCCTACAATATGCTGTTCTTGTTTCCAGATGGAGTTGTCTCCTACAATATGCTGTTCTTGTCTCCTACAATATGCTGTTCTTGTTTCCAGACGGAGTTGTCTCCTACAATATGCTGTTCTTGTCTCCTACAATATGCTGTTCTTGTTTCCAGACGGAGTTGTCTCCTACAATATGCCGCAAGGTGCCCGTAGAGGAAGTGATGTGGTTCTGTACGACTTTACATATGACGGTGTCGTGGAAGATGACTACCTTAAGGACGGACTTGGACAGTTGACCGACGGTCAGGAGGGCGACACAAACTTCCGGCTCGACCCTCAGGGGCTAAAGATGAAAGGTTACGAGTGGGTGGGCTGGAGGAATGCCACTGAAAACGGCCACCCTGTTGTCATCACATTCAAGTTCGATGTGGTGCGCAACTTCAGCGCCGTCATTCTGCACTGCAACAACTTCTTCACGAAGGATGTGCGCGTGTTCAAAACGGCGCTGATCTACTTCAGTATCGGCGGCAGCTACTACTTGAAGGAGCCAGTGCGCTTTGCGTTCACCCGTGACACAGTAGTGGAATATGCCCGCCAGGTGATGATACGCCTGAATCACAACGTGGGGCGTTACGTACGAATCGTCCTCTTCTTCGACTCCAAATGGATCATGATTAGCGAAGTCAAGTTTGAGTCAGGTACGTTCCCTGAATAAATACCCTCGTCTTTGCGGGTATGATCATAGACAGCATATGGGGTGAATGTGGGAAGGCCTGCCAGCAACCTGTAGATGGTCTTCGGTTTCCTCTGGGCTCTGACCGGTTTCCTCCCGCCGTAATGCTGACTGCCGTCATATAAATGAGATATTCTTGAGTATGGCATAGAACATTAATGAAGTAAATAAATAAACAGACAGCATATGTTAACATACATGTAGAGGAAGTTTTTGTAAGTAGTTTCATGTTAAGGCCCGGTCAGAAATGATTTCATCTAAAAATCTCTGGTAACTCAACTGATTAAATATTGCCTTCTTGTCTTGATAATGATATTATAAATGATCACGTTAGAAATTTTGGTTATAAAAATTTGCCGAAAAGCAAAATCTTTGTAGAAAAGTTTGTCAGTAACTTTCCAGTGAGTTTTGTGGTACCAAAGTCAAAGTATCACAGGCTCATTTGGATTAGTCACCTCATTAAATCAGAGAAAGAAAAAGAAAACTACGAATGATCATGCATATACACGGATCTTTTCCTGAGATTTGTACAAAGTCAGAAACACACAGCAAGCTCGCGTGGAGAGTTTAAAGATCATACACTTGGCCTGTATGATAAAGATTACACAAAAATGTGACGGCGATGTGTGTTTAAGAGCCTAGCTACCTATACAGGAGTCTGTAAGTTGAAATGTGCTGCTAAGCTTTGCAACAAGAAATACCATGGCACGTTCACGTAGTGGATAGAAATATTGATGTGTGTGTCACAAGGGATGTCATGACACATGGTTAACAAGAAATATTGTGATGTGTGTGTCACAAGGGATGTCACCAAACATATGGTGAACAAGAAATATAGTGATGTGCTTCCAACTAGGCTAGTGTGACTGCTACAGTGAAGAGTGTAGTGCAAGGGAGACAACTTATAATGACATAACAATAGGCGATGTCTGTCCATTGTTGACAGAGCAAGAAGAGTAAGATTTACATAGCAATGTTGTCTGGTGATAATATAACGCTAGAGCAGAAATGTAGAGGCAACTTTCTCCAATTAATTGCCCTAGTGTACAAACTCTAGTTCATGTAGAAGTATGATTAGTTATTGAGAAATCCTGTGCTGTGTGATTTACTTACTTAATCACATAAAATTTCACCTATTTTTTCACTAATTATTACATGGAATTTATACCTGGCTTTATTACTACTAACACCATGCTTTATCAGCAATCACAACTTGTGCTTTCTTGGTTGACAGAACCCGCAGTGGGGAACTTCAGCGAAGAGATTCCACCCCCAACCACCAAACCTGAAGCAGGGAAGGATGGGAAGGGGGTTAACAAGCACAGTTACATGGAGGAGTTTGACGTGTACAGGAGGGGCAACATGCCGCCCCGTGTTGACCTTGGTCTGGGTGGGTATCTGTGTGAAGGGCATGGACCTCTGGGGACAAATGTTCTGGCAAGTGTTAGGATTGTGTGGGCATTGGGGTTGTCTCCCTTTACTGTCTCGCCATATTTAGATATTCCGTAATCGTTCCCATTGTTACCTTCCCTGTTCCAGCAGAATATAGAACTGTGCAGTGCAGTTAACTGCCATCACACTATTGCTGCTGTTTCATTGGATGAAAGATGTACCATCTAAGGTGCCTTAAATGCAGAGTTTGTGAACTGCTAGTAAGAGCGAATCCCCCTTTGAGCAGTATTTCAATAGTATTCTATGTGGGTTAGGAGAGTGCGCTTTGACATGGAGCGGAATGCCTTACATCCAGTTAGAATTTCTGCATTTCTGGCTAATTTTTCAATTAAATTCCAAAGCTCAGGTCATACCAAGGAATGTATGACGATTCAAACACTAATCAAATAAAGATAAAGTCTTATATTCGTGTACTGTATTCCAAAGTATCCATCTATTTTCTGATTTCGCAAATGACCTGTGTTTACAGGACCTGCTGTAGGGACGACCTCTCCAAGCGTCCATCAGTCAAAGGAGCCTCAGTCATTGGACGAGAGTTACATCGGGATTATTGTGGGGGCGCTGGCAGCACTCGTCATTGTCCTCTGCCTCATTGTGGTCATCGTCATCATGGGATACCGGCGCAGGAAGCATAACAACAACAGGCGTACCTGCATGCTCAAGCCCATGCCCGTCGATGGCCACGTCACTATCAACCTGAACGACCTGCGAGCCAGCACTAACGGTAAAATCTCCAATGGCAACATGTACAACAGTGTTGCACTGGAGGAATTGGAGATGGAGCGTGAACTTTGTACCGCGGCCGAGCTGAAGAGTGACAAAGGGGCGTACTTAGATCCCAGTGGCACTATTCAGTCGCGGCAATTGCCTGACCTTCCTCCCACACCAGACTCTTCAGGTACGGTACCAATCAAAACAACGACGACAAACCAATGACCAATCCGAGAAAAAAAAAAGTTTTTCAGCGAAAGAAAAAATATTAAAAAAAAGAAAAAACTTTGTCTCGATCCCAACGAAATTATTTTATTCATTTTTTTTTTTTTTGTCATGCTTTGTACATACGCCACGTTCAAGATTTCAGTGGAGACTACTCTTCCGGCAGCAAATTCTCTTAGTTTAATTGGCTCAGTTTCAACACACTTGGGATGAAGTAGCTCTTTTTTGCAATGGAGGTAAGAAAGGTCCAATATGAGAAATGATTAAGTCATAAATGATCATCTGAAAATTTATACAAAAGAAGAACAAATGAATTTGCTGAATTTCAAAATATTGTTGTCAAAAATTCTGCTATGTGTGAACAAACTGATTTAGGGTTTCTCCTCCATTGCTAAAGAATGTACTTCTCTAACCAATCACGGCTAATCTTAAACAGCTAGCACATTCAGACAATGGTCCCGTCAATTTTCGGCTATGTATTTGAAGAGATCTTTTGTAGGAGTGACCACCACTGTCCTTCCTTCGTAATCTTCCTGTGAATGCCGCATGTCAGCTAGAGTTATCTCCCCTTGACCCTGATCTTACACCTTGTACACCTAATTTTGGTACTCTGTCCTTTGCTTCAGTGGAATTGTTTTCAGAAAAAGAAAAAGGCATTCTTAAATCGGTCAGGAGGCAGTGTAGACCATTTTCAGTCCTCTTGCCTTTTTAAGACCTTTGAAATTTGTTTCACTAAGCAGTAGAGGCTTGCACTGAGTAGATGTTGGTGTGGTGATTCGTAGCTGCACTTGTAATCCCACATTTCCTGGATATGCAAATGGCTGTTTAGCGTGCGTCTGTAATGTTCCATCCACCCACCCATCCATCCATCTTTCCACCCACCCATCCACCGGCTTGTTTGATAATCACTCCATCAGATCATTCATCGCTCCATCCACCTCGTTATTTGATAAGCACTTCAGTCATGCGTCTTTTTGATTATTTGCTACTCACTTCATCAAAGCATTCCTCAGACCATTCATCAGACCATTCATCCATATTCTATTCATCCATATTCTATTCGTCCATGTTCTATTCATCCATATTCTATTCGTCCTATGCTTGACTTGTGTAGTTCATGTATAGAAGTCCCATCTTACTCGTGCAGTCGTAACACGTCTCCTAGCTCTTAGATGTCTTATATTCGCCCTCAGTTGAGAACTTCGAACTGCTTAGCGTTCAGGTGTTTGTCTCCCAAGAAAACTAATCTATGCATGCCGCAAGCGTAGTCTCCATACAGGGACAAAATACCAGCTCTTCCATGACAGATTCCACAAATCGGTGATGGGCTCAGGTCAAAATTTTTTTGAAGGGAAACCTTTTAATAAAAGAACTTGCGTGTTAAGCAAATTTTTAGAGCTTTCTTAAAGTTTGAAATCTTCAGTTAGACATCACTGGAATCAGTGTTTGAAATTTTGACTAGAGTCCCGAGACTGAATTCTGGAACCTTGTACTACTGCTTCAGCAAATCTGTTGCATAAAGTCAATTCATGGAAAGCAAAATCTCTTCTTTGTCACTGCTGTTTTTTGTGTTATCTGTTAGAATTAACGAAATTTTGACAATCTGATAGCAAAGAAACTGGCGGTGAAAGACCATGGTTGCTTTAAATGAATGACATGCTCATAATTCCCTCTGTTTCTTAGATTTTAGGAGTAGAGTTTATGACTTTACAGTGTATCTAGATTATTCATATGTGTTGTCTTTACTTGAAATAAATGAATTTAGTTCAGTATTTTGCCTGAAATTTCCGTAATAAGGTTAATCTAAATGATACCTCTGTTCATTTGTAAAATTTGATTTAAAGAAAATGTTTTAAATTTTTGAGGGATAAATTGATAAAAGAATTTTAAGAGTAATGTATATGTAACTGTTTTTGAATTTGTCAAGATAAGTTTATGAACAAAAGTAATGTTTTGAAGTGTTTGTAAGACAAATGAGCATTTGAATGGTTAATGTACAACCAAATGTTTGAAAATGAAAATAATATTTAAAAGCTTTGTCCTAAATAACCAATCTTTAACTAGTTAACTGCATGATTTGCTGTCTTATTCAAGTTTTGTTCCTTGCTTGAAAGACATAATCCACATACTAACAAGTGTCCATAGCTTAAATGTTTTGGATAAGATGTGTTCTTTGAAGTGTTTAAAGATATTTTATTAATACTCACATAATAAATATGTCAATATAATTTTTATGTCATTGGTGTCGGGTTTTTTCGTCCAGTGTCACCGTTATTGTCTCTTTGATGCCTAGTCTCATGAAATCTTACTTTGTTCATATATTTAGCACGTACATCATTTCAATTCAAGTGTAAGGAAATGTACGATATGTGGACAAGAGAAAGATAAGAAATTTCTAGCTTACATATATGCTATGTTTTAAAAAAATAATTCATATTACTAAATGGACATTTTTATTATTATTATTATTATTATTATTATTTATGGGGCAAGAAAAGCCCATCTGAAAATTAAGGCTTTTGAGAAAAACCTCTGTATGATGAAGCCAATTTACCTTTCACTTATCTGTAGATACTCACACAGGTTGGAATTACAGGTTTTAGTCTAAATATGACCCAGTATTAGCTTTGTGAGACTACGAATCGAAATGATTTTAAGTTGTTTGTGGTGTATTTTTATTCACAGTTAACCCCCTTGTATTGATGGTTTTCTGGCCCTCTCTACTGTTTTCCAGACACTTACTCGTCTCGAGACTACGCTGTGCCCGATGTGACAAAATCCTCGCTGGTTGTAGCGCTGCCACCCTCGCGTCCTCCACGGCCAATTAAACCACCACCAGTGACCACACCCAACATGACCAACACCCTGGAGAAGCCAATCAGCTACGACGCCCTCTACGCTGCAGCAGACATTATCAATGTCCATTCAGGTCCGAACATGTCCAATCTGCAGGGAGTGAGTGGGAACAACGTGTACGCCTCCCAGAACAGCGATCTGCTGCTGAGCATGGATTACTCTGTCATGGAGTTCCCACGGGAAAACTTGAAGTTCATCGAGGTGCTAGGAGAGGGGCAGTTTGGGGAGGTAAGTCAGGGTGGGCTTACATGAATTTTATTCGTTTAGTCGTAAACATTTTACTTGATTCTGACTGGTTTATCTCATTTACAGGGCCGCTGCGAAGTTTCGTTAATTTTGTATCTGAAAAACTTTGTGATCACACCAGTCTGAGTTTAAGGCCTTTATAGCTTCTGCAAGTACATTTTACTGCCCAGACTTAAGGAGAAATACAGTAGAAGAGTAGTCTATTGGTTGATTTTTCTGTTTGCAATGACAGTTTGTGAGCCATGTGCTTGTGTTCTACAAGAGGAGAATCAGTCAAACTGGCCAAAGTAGAAAACTTTGAAGAAATTAAGATTCTCAAAACCTTCAGAAGAGAATGTGCTTATCAAGTGGAACTTTCTGACCTTTAATAATGACTTCGTTAACACCTTTGCTTTAGGCAAATAGTATGATTATTTAGTTTTTGCACATCATTTAAAAGCTTAAACACTAAAACAATGGACTCATTTTTTTATCAAGGTAGGCTAAAATAGGATTTGTGTGCTCATTCAAGTGTTTTTTTTTTTTTTTATCATTATTAACCAGCCGTTGTTGTTGTTCCCCTCAGGTGCATTTATGTGAAGCAGTGCGGATAACAGAGTACTTACAGGACGATTTCGTGGTCAACAGGACGGCCTCCCGATCCTCTAGCATGCTCGTTGCCGTCAAAATGTTACGTCGGGAGGCTGATGATAGGGCAAGGTATGAACCACAGCATGTCTGCTATTCACCAAGACGGCCATGATGTTCAGAAACTCAAGCTCACCTTACTTTTTTGTGTAATGTTTAAATTTAAGTATAATTTAAATTAATATAGTTTGGGAGATTAAAAAGTGTTGAACTCATCATTGTTTCTCAACAGATAATGTACATTCATTTTGATTTTTTTCGTGGGGGAAGGGGGCAAGTCCATCAGCTGAGTAGAATATTTATGGGAATGTAGTTGGATATAGTAAATTATATAAAAAAAAAAAACAGTATAAGCTCTGTTGTTAAACGTTTTTCTCTTGCTTAGCACTTTGTATATTTCACAATCTGCACCTCAATTTTGTATTTCAGAGCCGATTTTCATAAAGAGATAAAGATAATGTCCCAGTTGAAGGACCCTAACATCGTGCGGGTGATGGGCGTGTGCACCACGGAGGAACCCTTGTGCATGATTGTCGAGTATATGAAATATGGAGACCTCCATCAATTCCTTCAAGACCATGTTCCGGAAAGCCCTGTTGCTATAGCAACTAATGCGAAATATTTAAGGTGTGTGATATTTACTGATCTTTTTGGTGGGCTTGTTAGACTACTAGTCTGTTTGTTTTTAGTGAATGCCATACTCAGGATTTTCTTCTCACACTGGCAGTTTGTCCATTTTAACATAGTTTGCTCTCTTGAAATAGAGCTTGATTGTTTTAGGATTATTATTTCATGATTATTATTTCATTCCCCACTCCAACGCCCCACTCCCCGACCCTGCCAACCTCCCACACCCACTCCCACTACAACCACCAACATATTGTTCTTCCACTTACTTTATTCAGCTCTTCCACGCCACCACCACAAACCCCCTTATCCACACCCACCTCACCCAGCAACAAATTGTAACCAAAGTGTTTCCTCTCTTTGTTTCAGTTATGGCTGCCTCATCTTCATCTCGTCTCAGATCGCCTCCGGAATGAAGTTCCTAGAATCCCTGAACATGGTCCACCGCGACCTGGCCACCAGGAACTGTCTTGTCGGTCATCACTTCTGCATTAAGATTTCCGATTTTGGGATGAGCCGTAGCTTGTACAGTGCTGACTATTACAGGATAGAAGGAAAGGCCGTGTTACCTATCCGCTGGATGGCCTGGGAGAGTATACTACTGGTGAGTATCATCAGGGAACAAAAGCAGCATTTTATCAGATTGTCCTAAAAAAACCCAAGGCCTTGGGTGGCCTTGTGATTAGCAGGCTAGTGCAGCACAGTGACGTCCAGGGGCGTTTCATCTATGTGATCATTGTGAGTTTATGTCCTGCTCGTGCTGGCTTCCTCTCCGGTCATATGTGGGAAGATCTGTCATCAGCCAGCACATGGTTGTGGATTTCCTCCCACCATAATGTTGGTTTTGGGTTTCCTCCCACCATAATGTTGGTTGTGGGTTTCCTCCCACCATAATGTTTGTTGTGGGTTTCCTCCCACCATAATGTTGGTTTTGGGTTTCCTCCCACCATAATGTTGGTTTTGGGTTAGCTCCCACCATAATGTTTGTTGTGGGTTTACTCCCACCATAATGTTGGTTGCTGTCATATAAGTGAAATATCTGAGTGCCGATACGGCAAAAACACTTCAGATCACATAAATAAATCAAAAGACCTAATGTTTACTTGTTTGGCAGACAGATAGCCCTTGGCAACTGAGATCCCTTGTTTGAACTTGTTTACGGCTTTATGTTGATAATGGCCCATGCAGTTTATACTTCCTTCTCCCTAGAACCTTTTCAGAAAAAACATTCCCCAAGACGTCAATCGTTTGTGAATAGTGACGGACGCTGGCATATTGGCTTAAGCTGATTTGCCTCTGACCAGTGAGGCTGCAGACTACTGGTTAGGTTTTGCCGATTTGGCCATGGCTTTCAATCGCAACAAATAGGATTGTTTGTCAGGTTAGCTACATGTAACAGGCCATGCTGTAGACTTGCCTGTCAGTCGCCAGGATGCACAAGGTACCATTTCAAACCCAGTGTTGGACAAGCAATTGGTAGATTCTCTCTGTGTGGCGCCTTGATGATATGCGATCACTGGCGCTCATTTAACCATTTGTGCAGACTTGTGGTCCCTGACGAGTACTTATCTTTCACCAGTATGGTGTGTATATCTGTAAGTCACATTTTGAAAGCTTGTCATTAACTTGCCAAAGCTCAGTGGTTTACACTTTGCACTCCAGTTTCCTCCACCCGTAGAAATGACTACCATCTAGCCCTGAAAGTCCTTTTCTTATACTGGCCTAGTGTCGTTGGAGTGTAGACCATGTGTCCCTACTCAATTTAGAATAGACTTATTATAGCCATGAAGGCTTCCACGTTACATGCTCCTCGGCAACTGCCGAATGTTGAGCAGCTGCGCGCTTGTCCTGCTTCATAGTGGAACAGTGGGAAGATGGCTGCATTTGCTGAGGAGAGAATACCATGGAAGCCTTCGTGGCTATAATAAATCTACTCTAAATCGAGTAGGAACATATGGTGGCAGGGCTGTGGGTGCAGAAAGCAGGTCTTCAGTTTGGTATCTTTTATTTATGCGAGACTTGTTCAGTGACAAAGAGAATCGGCCTATACCTTCGTTGAGTAGGAAATTAACATTGTAAGCGTCAAGACTCAAACGACGTCAGGCCAGTGTAAGAAAAGGAGTTGGAGACTTTCTGGGCTCCATCGTGCGATCGTATTAGTGAAATATTTTTGAGTATATTCATCAAATCAAACAGTAATAATTAACTAAATAAGTTTATATTCTTGTCTTTGTTGTTGTCTTAGGGTAAATTCACAACGAAAAGTGATGTGTGGTCATTTGCGGTGACCCTCTGGGAGGTGCTGACCTTTGCCAAGGAGCAGCCGTATGATTCGCTCACCGACGAACAGGTGATCGAAAACGCCGGTCACTACTACCGCAACGACAATCAGCAACTCTACCTACCCCAGCCGCCGAACTGCCCGCGGGAGATCTACGACCTGATGCGAGAATGCTGGAACAGGCAAGAGTTGGAAAGGCCCAGCTTCCGAGAAATCCACATGTTCCTCCAGCGGAAAAACATGGGCTATAACCCAAAGGACGAGAAACTGAGCCAAATTAAAGTCCCCGTCTGCTGAGTATGTTGTTGTTGAATGTCATTGTTGAACGCTTAAGATCACGTCACCCTGGTGCTGACATGTAATTGGCTGAAGACTTGGTCTGTTGCTTTTAAAGCAGAAATGTCTTAACATTCAATTGGCCGAGTTTTTTTTTATCAGTGGATCATATGCCATCCCTGTGTCTGATTGGCTGAATGTGTGGCCTCTTTTGATTGATCAAGAGTGAAGTGTCCATAAATCTGATTGGAAGATAATGAAGATCTGACACCGACAAGAGTAGGACTCAGCCCATTGTGATTGGCAGAACGGGCATGTCTTTCCTGTTTCTATTGGCTGGACTTGGATTTAACCTGAATTCTGATTGTACATTTTAGTGAGCACATGCTGTAGGCCTACAACTGATGGATCTGCCCTGGTTTCTGTGTGAGACCCATCTGCTAAATTTTACCTCCTATCAGGTCAGTCATATTTTGGTAGAGGAGCTAAAATTCAGCTGGATGAAAACCGAACAAAACTTGACCTGTAAGACAGACTATATCCTAAAACGTGAACTCTGAAGAACAGCCCGTCAGTATCGACTGGCAAAGATTCCACGCCCAGAAGGCTCTTATTTGTGATATATGTATGTGGTGGGGGCAAATGTCTCTTACCTCAATCGGAAATGGCCTCCCAAGCCAGAGACATCCAGTGCATTTGCCGGAAAAAGGACGTGTCTGTCTGTGCTACTTTGAGGAAGAGTTGCCAAGTTAGTGAGGTGTGGCAAAGTTGGCGTGGCATTACGGACTTGGAGAGACTCAGTGGGAACATGTTTTGGAACACATATGCCCATACCTGAGTCTTTATTAATGGTTTCAAATGAAGAATTCTTATATGGGGGGAGGGGACGGGATATCGAGATCACGTTTTCCACGACAAAGGTTTTAAATCAGTATGTTTAGCATGACTTTTAATTGTACATTGCTCAAAATTTGTGTGATTTTTAGTTTCTGTAGTCAGAGAATTCTGGCGTTAGTGTTTGTCTCACAACCATTGGTCGAGAAAAGCCTGGCTCAGGGGGGCTACTGCTTGTAACAACATTATTCATTGGTTAGTGTGCAACCAATGGAAATACCCTGCAAAGAAGATGCTGCAATAAGTGCCATAATAAAGAGTTGTTCGCCCTTTGGACTTGAAAACCTCTTGGGGACGAATTCCTGCCTTCCTAGCATTGGTTGTGTCAACACTCATGATATTCAGAAATGGGGCAGCAAGTACTAAGCTACAGTGTATGACTTCTCTTGTTGCCACGGGACCGGGAACATGCGTTGCATGACCTGGAGATTACCAGGCCCAGAACCAGCATTCTTTATGAACAATGTCACCTGGCATTTGATTGAACAGATGTGTGTGGATTGAGCTAGTGTGCACACAGTTCTAGACTACAAACGATGACATTGATGCATATGTAAATGACATTTGGCCCGGCCCTGTAACAAGGATAGATAAAACCATACAGGGCCTAGTGTCAAGTATAATGTAGAACAGAAAGTGGTGCAAGGAGCAGTGCCAGTCATTTACATATGGGTGTTAATATGACTGCCCTGGCAACTGGCAAATTAATATGTTGTCCTTTGGACTTTATTACAAAGACCGAAAGATTTCAGCGAACATTAATCTCTAAGAGATCAAGTTTAAGCCCCTGTCTTTTTTTCACTGCACAAAAAAGAAAGTCTTGTGTCTGTTAATTTAATTATGGATGTTTTACTGTGTACGTGTTCTTTTATTACTGGTCATTGCTGCCTGTGTTTCTGTGTATGGTTTGTGAGTAGATCTGATACATGTGCGTTTTGTCCAATCACAGCCTGTGTTACATTTGTCCAATCAGTATCTTTGTCTTATTCATGTGATGTCTTTGAGTCAGCAGATAGATTTGTTAAATCCTTTAATATTATTATTATTATGATAGATCTATATGCATGTATATATAGAAGTGAAGGATAGTACCACTACCAACATAATGTTTTATTTATGTAGACTGCATTTTTACGATATTTTTATGTCGCTCCTTTATATGCGTTTCAATTCTCGTCACACCACATTCATACAGCTTCATGTTTAAGTCTCGTGGCTGCCTTTGTACTAGGAAATCTGTCGTATGTGCAATAGTTTGCCATATTTCATTGCATTACAGGACTGTATGTTTGAAACATTTCTTCTTTTTTTTTTTTTCAAAACATGTCCTTTGGAACCACACGCATTTTCAGGTCATGTGGGTTGCTGGTCTTGTAATTTTCAATCAATCGACCAATCACGTTATATGAATCCCGTGTGGTGTTATTGCTGGATGTTAGAAGTCATAAGTTGTCTCCCCTTACAGAGGAGAACGTTAGAGGATGTGTATCTGCCGGCATAATCTTTTCTCGGTATGTCCTGGTCATATTTGTATTTCGCAGATGCCGTTTCGATGCAAAGGGTGGTGAGATGCATCATTCTCTGATTGGGCACAATTGGTTGAAATATGCATCGCATTGGCGACTGCGCATGTGGCAGTCACGTTTGAATCCACGTGACATTGACATTAGAGGACAGCGATTAGAGTTGAATGTTAGTGGACTCACAGTTTGTCATTACATGTTGTACATAATGCAAAAAAAAGGCTAGTTGGCCTTTCATGATGGTGGCCTCTGGCAAATATTTAAACATTGTTGGTTGATAAAAATAGTTACAAAAATCCCCCCTTCCCCCAAAGATACTAGAGGTGTATTTGTGCTCAGAAATGCATTCATGTTCACGCAGTTGAATTTTTTGGCATAATTTCATACATTTATGTTTTTTCTTTTCTTTTTTCTTTTGTCTTTTTGGATTAACATTTTTCAACTGGTCACCTAATACAGAAGGTTGTGATGTCATTCGACTCAGCATCTTTTCATCGGCCCGCTCTTCTGCAGCCCAACATTTTTATCCAATCAGAACATGTTGGAGCTAAGACTTGAGCGGGCCATGGAGAGTTCTATTTTTATACCCGCTATATAGTGTACATGATCACATTTGTAGAAGTTTAAAAACACGAAACGAAAATGGTGTAGAATCTTGACGTACTGTAGCTTCTATTGTGGACAGTCAAATGTATTACTTCTAGTCTACTCATGGTGCGTACTTGTGCTGTATGTTTGTCCGCAAGGTACACGTCTGAAAATGACAACAAGTTTGTTGTTTTTTCAGAACCAATAAAAAAAAACAATTCAAGTGTGCTTCTGAGTCAGGTTTTGACTTGCATAATTCTTTATTGACAAGGCCGCTATCTCCCGATTATACCTCCCATTTTGCACCACGAGCTTGTGTTTTTGTTCTTTTTTTTTCTTTTATTTTTGTTAAATATATATATAGAGAGAGAAGTGAAGGCACGAGTCAGAAGAAAGTTGATTTATTGTGCAGATTTTCACTTGGAAAAAAGTGTTTGCTAAAAATGATGTAAGTATTGTTAATTGTTCAGCAGTTTAAAAGACAAAAAATGCGACGCAAAAAAAATGTGCCGCCTTGTTTCAATGTGTAGGCCTCGCGTTATGAAGGACTTGTGTCGTACCAGTTGAACTTCAGGCTCCCAAGGTGACAGCAGCCCCCCCCCCCCCCCCCCCCCACTCCCCCTTGGCGATTTGCCCCATTCCATGTAGATGTGCCCGATGCTTTAGCTTCGGAGAGTTATGTTTGTCCACTAGTGCTGGCCAGATGATCGGAGCAGATAGAATGGTTTGTCTTCGGAGACCTTACATAATACAAGATGAGGGATAATTTCTTCAAGTACCAGGCCGTTTCCTTCCGCTACGTGGCGTCTAATGTACGCACATCAGCCGCAATGTGGCGTCAGATGTATGCACATTTTACATAGTCGATTTCATCTGATCAGCACAAGTAATATCGTGGATGAGTTGTGTAATTTGAAGTTGGATTTCAGTTTAGGCTTGGAAGATTGCCAGTTCATGTTACAGCCAGCTGAAAGTGCTCCATTTTGTCTACGCGTACCAGGTGATTGGCCAGCTAGCACATGCACACTATTGCAAGGAAATAGCCCCAATGCACGAGCGGTATTGCGTAACTAGCACGTCCTTTGTCTTTACCAATCCCTTGCCCCTCCGCGACCTTCTGTCTGTCCGTTGTTTCGATCTTAACTTGTCCAACAGTCAGATGTAATTGTTATTTCGTGCTCTTCACGTGACTTCTGGTTTAAACAGTGATATTTACGTTACCATGGTTACTACATTGAAATACTGCTGGGCATGACGCTGGTTGTTAAAACCTCCTCGCAAACCAGCGGAGCGACCTCTGGAGTCGGGTGAATTTGACAACAGCTGCCGTATCGTAATATAAATCTGTTTGTCTTGAATAAGTAGCATTTGTTTCTGTTTATTTTTTATTTTTCCTTTCGTTTGTTACGTTTTTCTTATCTTTCCTTTTCTGTTCCTTTGTCTCTTGTGAGTAACGAGAAGTTTTATTCATTGTCAGCTTTAGACATGTTGATTATATATGCTGTAATTTTTATTGACTATTTTACTTTCAAACGCGGCATAATGCCAGCAACGCTGAGTGTATCAACCCGGCATTTCTATGGTGTAAATAAAAGAAAGACGTATACATTTAATCCAAGTGCTGTGGATTTTTTTCTGTTGTCCTTACACGTATTTCATCGGTATTGCTGAAACCCCGCCAATCTGACGTTAACCTTGAGCTTCTGGACACTGACTGGCATTTCAAAATGTGGCTTTTACACATATTCCAACGGCATGACTGACACACCGCCAAAATGACTTAAATCTCTAACCACTAGGCACTGACTGGCATGATGAAAAGTGGCTTTTACACGTTCCAACGGTATGGTTGAAAGACTGCCAATATGACTTCACTTGCTAACCCTTGAGTACTGACTAGCATGACGAAATGTGGCTTTTACACATATTCCACGTATGGCTAAAAATACTGCCAATATGACTTCACTTGCTATTCCTTGGGCACTGACTAGCATGATGAAATGTGGCTTTTACACATATTTCAACGGTATGGCTAAAATAAATGTCAGTATGACTTAAATCTCTGTCACCTGGGCACTGACTGACAAGAAGAAATGTGGCTATTCACCGGCACAGGGTAACCGTATGCTATCTTTTCTAGCATCCGGGTTATTCGCATGGAAACGCTAGGGGACAAATAACATTGAGCTAAATGGGCGAAATGCTGAGTTTTGCGGATTCCTAAAATTGAAATCGATGCGTTGAAACAGACTGTCGTATTCCAGACATCAATCAAAAGTACGTTCCAGGTCAATAATCGCAAATCGCTAATTCCCAAAACGACTTCAATTTATTTATTTATTTATTTGATTGGTTTTTTACGCCGTACTCAAGAATATTTCACTTATACGACGGCGGCCAGCGTCATGGTGTGAGGAAACCGGGCAGAGCCCGAGGGAAACCCATGACCATCCGCAGGTTGCTGAAGGACCTTCCCACTCACGAAAACGACTTTATGCACAAACCACTAAAGAAGTAGGAAAGTATATGAAGTGCCAAACTGATGAAGATTTTGGTACCATTGATGTAAATGTAGCGGTGACCAGTTTTATTAAACAACGAAAAAAATTAGATGAAATTCTGTAACGGAGGTCTTTGTGAGGAATCGTGCTATAGAGAGTAGAGAAATCCCAAGAGGAGGTATCCTTGTACGTGTACTTGAGTCTAATTCTTCAGTGAAACGTTTGGAGGTTTCAAGAATCTTCATATAGCTGACGTCTAAAACTATAGGATACTAACACGTACGAAGGTTAGGCACATTCTGATCGTGTTTTTTGGTTTTCTGACAGAATTCCTGACCACAATGCTATATTTATGGTGCAATCAGCGTCAGGGCCTATCACCTCCAGTAGCGCTATTGTAGTCACGTGACCAAAGAGTGCGCAGATGATTGGCTCAGAGTAGCTATGACACTACAAAGCTGTGGTGGACCCTGCTGATCCGTCTTGTTCGTGACAAAAATGAAACACATATATTCAACTAGTTTTGTTGTGACGCGCCAAGTACACGTTTGTGACAAACATGAACACCAGCTCGTATGTGTTCTCACGTTTTAAGTAAATGTTCGTGACAAAAAATGAAACATATATAAACAGCTCGTTATTGTTGTAACCTGTGAAGTACATGTGCGTGACAAAAATGGACTTTATATATCCTCTGAGAAAAGTCAAATAATTTGCGACTGATCCCCCGATGATATCTAAATTGCTGCTATTTGAGCATCCACACGGACAGTGAGAATATAACCATAACTGAGGTAAACTGACAAGAGGCCGTGTTTCATCGGTTACGTGTGACTATTTGCCAACTTTCACACTGTCGTTGCTCATCGCTGTTCTGGTTTTATTTATTTATTGATTTATTTGTGTTGGAAACCACGCCCAGGTTTACGTAACAAGTCTCCTGACTTAGAGAGCGCTTTGGTCCTTGACGAATATGGGAATACTGGATTCCCGCACGCACGCGTCCTCGTTGCTGATAGACTGCGTCGCTTGAATGTGGACCATCGTTTATTGAGGGACAGCGCCCATCGTTTGCTGCGAGACCGCGTCACTTATAGGTGGACAGTTGTTTATAGGGAGATATATGTGTATACTGTGACACCGCGTCGTTTGCTGCGAGACTCCGTCGTTTGTTGCGAGACTCCGTCGTTTGTAGCAGGACCGTCGTTGGTAGGGAGACGGCGTCGTTTACTGCGAGACCCAGTCATCTGTAGCGACACCCCGTCATTTGCTGTTTGACCGCGTGGGTTGCAGGTGAATAGTTGTTTATTTGGAGACGGCGTCGTTTACTTCGAGACCCATCGTTTGCAGCGAGACCCCATCGTTTACTGTGAGACACCGTCGTTTGATGCTAAACCGCGTCGCTTGTAGTTGGACCGACGTTTATAGGGAGACCGTATCGTTTACTGCGAGACGCCGTCGTTTGTTACTAGATTGCGTAGTTTTTGCTGCTAGACCGCGTCGCTTGTAGTTGAACCGTCATTTGTAGGTTGACAGCGTCGTTTACTGCGAGACCCCGTCGTTTGCTGCGAGACTCCGTCGTTTGTTGCGAGACTCCGTCGTTTGTTGCGAGACTCCTTCGTTTGTAGCAGGACCGTCGTTGGTAGGGAGACGGCGTCGTTTACTGCAAGACCCAGTCATTTGTAGCGACACCCCGTCGTTTGCTGTTTGACCGCGTGGCTTGCAGGTGAATAGTTGTTTATTTGGGGACGGCATCGTTTACTTCGAGACCCATCGTTTGCAGCGAGACCCCATCGTTTACTGTGAGACTCCGTCGTTTGATGCTAAACCGCGTCGCTTGTAGGTGGACCGACGTTTATAAGGAGACCGCATCGTTTACTACGAGACTCCGTCGTTTGTTACCAGACTGCGTAGTTTTTGCTGCTAGACCGCGTCGCTTGTAGTTGAACCGTCATTTGTAGGTTGACAGCGTCGTTTACTGCGAGACCCCGTCGTTTGCTGCGAGACTCCGTCGTTTGTTGCGAGACTCCGTCGTTTGTAGGGAAATCGCGTCGTTTACAGCGAGACCGTCATTTGCTGGGAGACCCCGTCGTTGTTGCTAGACCCCGTTGTTTGCTGCGAAACCGTGTCGTTTGTAGGGAGATCAGGTATAGGGTACTGGATTAGACTGTGAGGGTCTCGCCAAATGCGTCTTTAGAATTAAGCTTAACCTGGGATATGGGTTGTATATGCATCGTTGACTAGTTACACTCGTGTAACCAGCGTCGCTCATACTTCTCTCGCCCTTCCCGCTGGTTCAGAACAGTCGTTCTTCTGTGACTGGCCGCTTGGGGGCGCTAGCAATCAACGATCCAATCAAAGTATGGGAATCGATGATTCCCAAGCGAAGCGACATTGATAGACTCTTTCTTCGGTATTTCAACTTTAAGACTTCCAGAGCAACATTTTACACAACGTAGGGAAACTGAAGCGTGACTGTCTTTTATGCTTACAAACTGGGAGCGGAAAATCTTTATGGCCTCTCATCACGGTCACACAACAGTTGCCGTAGTAAACCAATCGGGAAGGGCCCGGGGAAAACCACGTACCACCAGAGAGGAAGCCAGTAAGAGCACAAATGCCTTTGCCACATCTGTGTAAACCGTGCACATCGGAGGCCACTGTCAAATTTTCCTCGCGGAATTAAGATCTGTTACATCATCAAGATAGCTGATAAAGGCCCTATCTACGGTCACGATTGTAAGACTTCCTATGGTCTGAACCAAATTCTTGCGTGGACTGGCAGAGCTCTGACTAATGACCATTAATTTCGCGCCCTTGGAAATATGGTATGGGCTAATGACGTAAACATGAGAGCTATACAGAGAAAGTAAGATGTGCTGAACTTCATGGAACTATTTTTTCTGACGGAATTCCTTGCGATCATCGTATATGCGTATCCAGCACTCCGTTGGACGTCTCCGGTTGCAATATATTTGTATCATATTGCCTAACTATAACGTGAAATACCAATCTATCAATCGATTGATTTTTTTTTTTTTTGATTGGTGACTTACGCCGTACTCAAGAATATTTCACTTATACGACGGCGCCCAGCATTATGGTGGGTAGAAACCGGGCACAGCCCGGGGGAAACCCACGACCATCCGCAGGTTGCTGGAAGACCTTTCCACATCTATCAATCGATCAATCGATCAATTGTAAACTTTTGTACTACCTTAGGATGTAAGTGTTGTAAACGATGCTACCAAACCTTATTTCTGTCAATGTTTGGGAGAAATACGGCTCAAACAATACGGCTTGATGGTGTGACATCAAAGTTGTCATTTAATCAGTATATAGTAAAAATATATATATGTGATCAACAAAAGAAGGTTTGACTTCAGTCATGATGCACTGGTCACATTTCATGAATTCACATGATTATCATGTAAGCCCTATGATACATATATAACAATTCCTTTTACATCGCTACATTAGATATCTAGGGGGCTGTTTTACTAAACGGTCGCAACATGCGCCTGGCGTATCTTCCATGAACAGTTTTGTAGAACGGGATTCGGGTTTTCGGATTGATTTTACTTTGTGGATCAGAAAGAAATCTGAACAGACTTCATATATGTGCCAGTGAGCTAATTAAAACTCACGGACGCCATCATCGTAAAACATATCTATGTTGTTGTTGTTCTTGTCGTATTTTGAACTTTTTCACGGGTCCTCTTCAGCTAGCCGGACAGCATGAAATGCTACACAATATGGGATTGTACCAGACTACTTTGCACACAGCTCTCGTCTTATAATGGAGATTATAAAATAATCGGGTGCTGCTGGCTCTTCAGATGTTCATTGTGAAAATCACATTCTTCTATGAACTGACTTTACTCTACCACGTGACTGCTACTCTTACTACTCTCGTCATTATACGTATACAGTCACACAAACAAAAAATAGAGAAATGTACAACAGTACGACCTTACTATTAGCAATCGTATACGTCACAAATTACATCACGCCTGATCTTATGACGTTTACAGCCATGGAGGCTGTAGCCATATATCCCACAACAAACGACAAAGCTCGGCACGGCTGAGGCAGAGCGAAGAGATAGGATATCGTGTGGAATATCCGGGCGGCGGCGAAAATGCGGAAGTGTAGAGCAGCGGCATGCGCACTAGGTCCTGTCAGGACGTACAATCCGCCAATCAGCACAAAAGGCACAACGTTCTCAAGGTCATTTAGATGACACCTGTGGAGAGTCAAGGTCAAGTACAACACATTAAATACAACACATTAAACGAACAAATTCTAAGAAATGGTGGTGAAGGAGAAATTATCCCGAATCGGACTGGACAAGGATTTCCTATTGGTAATGTCTGTGTAGGCCTACCGCATAGGCCTACACAAAATGGGATAAAAAAAATAATGTAACCCTGTACAAAAGTTACCAGATAAGATCGGTATACTAATGTATTCTCCACATAATTTAGTTCCATATTTATTTATTTGGTTGGTGTTTTACTCCGTACTCAGGAATTCTGTAAGACGGCCCGGAAGATAGACTACGTGATCTCCTGAGTGACAGACGACGTGAGTGAAGTCAACTGTCCTCCCGACATTATAGCATAGGAAAATGCCTATTTTTGAACCAATATTAGTGGTAGTTTATTCGTTCGATTTGTATAATATTCAGTTTTCCAGTTAGTCTGAGTATTTCTGTAGAGCTTGCGGGATGTTTTTTGTTTGTTTTTTTCGTACAACCAGGTGGCTGACAGAGTGGAAAAGATTGGCATCCTTCCGTATGCTTCAACATGGGGCGGTCATTTTGTTTTTGCCATGCTAGGGTGATCACGTGATCTCTAACTTCACGGCAGTCTTACATATCTATATCACACTATTCTAACCCCAACTGTCTGATTTTATTTTAAGGACACTGACTATAACAAATGAGTAAGAATATTCCGTTATTCTATTCTGTACGCTGTCAAAACAGACGTCTTTACCGTCTGATCCTCTCAACGTCTGGGTCATTAGGGGTAACCTTTCCACCAGGGTTATCCTCGGGATTGATGAAAACCTGTAAAGAAGAAGAACGGGACTGATCAAAATCTGTAAATCGAAGAAAGGCGGTATTAATCTATACCTGAAACAAAGGTAAACGGGATCTATTGAAATCTTTGACAAAGATAAAAAGGGCTCATGCGTTGAAATCGGTAGCGAAAACTAATGGTCTTTGGCCGATGGAAATCTTCAACTCTTCAGAATAAAAAGGAAAGGTGGTATTCTATGAAGGGGAAGGAGGTTTGGGGGAGCGCCGTGGGGGGTAGTGCGCCAACACGGCATAATAACCCATAGCCTCTCACCAATGTAGTCGCTGTGAGTTCAAGCCCAGCTCATGCTGGCTTAATCTCCGGCTGTAAGTGGGAAGGTCTACCAGCAACTTGTGGATGGTCGTGGATCCCCCGTGCTTTGCCCGGTTTCCTCCCACTATAATGCTGTCCGCCGTCGTATAAGTGAAATATTCTAGAGCACCGCGTAAAACACCAATGTTTTAAGTGAATAAAAAAATAATAAAACTGAAGGGCATGGATGAATCCATTGCATCAGAGATGAATGTGAGTAAAGGCAAGGTGTAACAGAGATAACTAGGAATCAGAACAACCTGTAACAGAGATGCACAGGAATACGGACAATACTGAGCATAAACAAAAAGGGAGTGGTGACAAAAGGAAATGAGACCAAGGCCATTGATAAGAACACGTAACGTTCATAAATTTATTTATTTATGTATTTAATTCGTTTTACGCCGTACTCAATAATATTTCACTTATACGACGGTGACCTGGGTTATGGTGGGAGAAAACCGGGGGAAACCCACGATCATCCGCAGGCTGCTGACAGGCCATCCCACGTAAGATTGGAGAGGAAGCCATCTTGAGCTGGGCTTGAACTCTCGGTGACTGCATTGGTGAGAGGCTCTTGTATCATTGCGCAGCGCTGGTGTGCTAACCACCTCGTCCACCAATGCCTCCGCTCATAAACGTGACTAGCGACGTCAGTGTATCTCAGGTAAGAGGGCCTCATCAAACCCTGTTACACAGATAAGTTTTCTTAAAACTGACAAACAGAAAAAGGAGTTCGACAAAAGGGTGTTACACAACGGAGATACAGACCCTCTTGCACCACAGAGAATGGAGATTAACTCCGGGCACTCTTGCACCACAGATAACGGAGATTACCTCCGGGCACTCTTGCTACCCAGATAACGGAGATTACCTCCGGGCACTCTTGCTACCCAGATAATGAGGATTAACTCCGTGGACTCTTGCACCAGAGATAATGAGGATTAACTCCGGGCACTCTTGCTACCCAGATAATGGGGATTAACTCCGTGGACTCTTGCACCACAGATAATGAGGATTAACTCCGGGCACTCTTGCTACCCAGATAATGGGGATTAACTCCGGGCACTCTTGCACCCTAGACAATGAGGATTAACTCCGGGCACTGTTACACCACAGATAATGGGTATTAACACCGTGTACTCTTGCACCACAGGTAATGGGTATTAACTCCGGTTATTTTGCACCCTAGATAATGATGATTAACTCCGGGCACTGTTATACCACAGATAATGGGTATTAACTCCGGATACTCTTGCACCACAGGTAATGGGTATTAACTCCGGGTACTCTTGCACCACAGGTAACGGGTATTAACTCTGGGCACTCTTGTGTTACAAATATATAGGACTGACGAAAGGCAATACTCTTGTAAAATAGGTAACGGGGATTGACGATACTCTTGTAACACAGGTAACATGGTTTGACGATACTCTTGTAACAAAGATAACAGAGATTGATGATACTCTTGTAACAAAAGTACCGGGGTTGACGATACTCTTGTAACACAAGTAACGGAGCTTGACAACACACACAGGTAACGGAGATTGAGGATACTCTTGTAATACAGTTGACCGGGCTTGACGATACTCTTGTAACACATGTAACGGGGCTTGACGATACCCGCAGATAACAGAGATGGATACAGATATACTTGTATAGCACGGAAACACGGATAGCATGGGTTGATGATAGTCTTGTATAGCATGTACATACGGATAGCATGCATTGACAATTCTCTTTTTTTAGCACGGACACACGGATAGCATGGATTGACGATACTCTTTTTTTAGCACGGACACACGGATAGCATGGATTGAGGATACTCTTTTTTTAGCACGGACACACGGATAGCATGGATTGAGGATACTCTTTTTTTAGCACGGAAACACGGATAGCAGGGATTGACGATACTCTTTTTTTAGCACGGAAACACGGATAGCATTGATTGACGATACTCTTTTTTTAGCACGGAAACACGGACAGCATGGATTGATGACACTCACTATGACACGGAAAGACGGATAAGATGGCTTGATTTATTCATTTATTTATTTGATTGGTGTTTTACGCCGTACTCAACAATATTTCACTTGAACGACGGTGGCCAGCCCGGCGGAAACCCACGATAACCCGCAGGTTGCTGGAAGACAGATAGCATGGGTCGACGATAGTCTTGTGTAGAACGGATATACTTGACACAGGTACTTATAACTAAGAATAACCAAGCGACAATTCAAGGCTTCCATGCACCTCTGGATCGTCGCGACTAACACACGCTTACAAGTACCTATACACACTGTAAATGCTCTGAGTGGGCATTTTTCACTGGGTTAAAATATAGGTCAGCGAACAGAGCTAAATCCATTTCGATCCACGCTGGTTTCGCAAGCTAAAGCTAACGCTCTTTCTTTCTCTACTTTCTTTTTAGGCGATGGAGGGAGAGGGAAGGGGTACACTCGTAGCTTGACTGTAATCTACATGCAGTCATGCGCTAATTTAGACATAAGCTGCAGTGCAATGCTCTTCAAGGACGCAAAACATATTTAGACAGGCACAGATAAACAAATCACCAGATCGATGCATCAGGCTAATTATTATACCTGGTTGTATAGCTTGCATCATATATTAGTTCGTAAGCTTCCCAGGTCTACCTTTGCTTGATCCGTTCCACCTGCATCACTCGCAAACCATTCACTTCCTTTTGCAAGCGTACACAAGCGTTATAATTTTTATGGTTTCTCTCACCTTTTTCGTTATCCTGTGATAGGCGGTAGCCAGACTCATTGCCAGAGTCTTGAGTATCACGATACCAGCGTAAAAAGCGAACTGCGCGAACACCGGGTTCTTAAAGCTGAAATCACTCGTCATGTTGCTGGATGCTGTAAATAGGCCAATGTACGGGACTGACGGCTCCCGGGTATGCCTTACAAACACAATAGGTCTACTACGGCTATTCACATACACAGTTCAACCATGAACCTAGGTATCCGGATCTAGCCCAGAGCAGCGTGGTGGAGACCTAACATATCTATGCCACACGAAGAGGGTCAAAGTACATTCACTTAGTATTTTATAGCTTCACAGAAGGGGAGCAGTTGAATGTTCATACACAAAGCGAATGTAGGCCTACATGAATAACGGCGTGCAAGTTATACTCGCTACGTATAGGCCTACAATACTCGCTACATACAGGCCTATCGGTAACATGGCAGTTCAATACACAAGTAGTCTAATTCCGAAAAGCAAAGATTTCGTTATGATTTAATATTCCGGCATTTTATCTAGCCATCGTTTGTGACATCACTCTTGTCGGCCTTCATTTGTCATTCACTCTGTATGTCTTTCTGTCTTTCTATCTGTCAGCCTGGTCTTCAGCCGAAGGCCAACCCGCGTATTTTTCGTAAATTTACAGACAAATTAGCAAATTCAAGAATAAAACAGTTATTCAGGGATTTGTATCAAATTTTGCAGATGTTTTGGCCATGCACAGAAGATCAACAGATTAAATGTCACTGTTGATCCGGACGCAGGAATTTTTGACAGTGGCTGCTAATTAAGCTGTTCTTATATATGGGTCGTTCTGTCTGCGGATCGATCAGATTTTAGCATCCCATGTTTTAACACAATACACAATTGTTTCAAATGGCCCATTCTTTTAACGAGGGATCTCGGTGTAAGATGACACGAGACACGACGCGGTTGGGGTATTTATTTTTTATTTGATTGGTGTTCGCCGTGCTCAAGTATATTTCACTTCTACGACGGCAGCCAACATTGTGGTGAGAGGAAACCGGGCAGAGCTCGGGGGTGGGGGTGGGGGGGGGGGGGAGGTAGTTGGAATAAGCGTGGGGTGAGGCGGGGTGAGAATGTGAGTATGTCGAAAGCCGGCATGAATGCTGTGTTTTATTATATTATGGTCCTATCATGGTGAATGTCATCATTATTCATCAGCATCATTATTCATCCATGAATGCTGTGTTTTATTATAATATACATCTTGGTCCTATCATGGTGAATGTCATCATTATTCATCAGCATCATTATTCATCCATGAATGCTGTGTTTTATTATTATATACATCTAGGTCCTATCATGGTGAATGTCCCCATTATTCGTCAGCATCATTATTCATCCATGAATGCTGTGTTTTATTATAATATACATCTTGGTCCTATCATGGTGAATGTCATCATTATTCATCAGCATCATTATTCATCCATGAATGCTGTGTTTTATTATTATATACATCTAGGTCCTATCATGGTGAATGTCATCATTATTCATCAGCATCATTATTCATCCATGAATGCTGTGTTTTATTATAATATACATCTTGGTCCTATCATGGTGAATGTCACCATTATTCGTCAGCATCATTATTCATCCGTGAATGCTGTGTTTTATTATTATATACATCTTGGTCCTATCATGGTGAATGTCATCATTATTCGTCAGCATCATTATTCATCCATGAATGCTGTGTTTTATTATTATATACATCTTGGTCCTATCATGGTGAATGTCACCATTATTCGTCAGCATCATTATTCATCCATGAATGCTGTGTTTTATTATAATATACATCTTGGTCCTATCATGGTGAATGTCACCATTATTCGTCAGCATCATTATTCATCCATGAATGCTGTGTTTTATTATAATATACATCTTGGTCCTATCATGGTGAATGTCATCATTATTCATCAGCATCATTATTCATCCTGGTCAAGGCATGAGTTTCATCGAAAACATCAAACTGTTCCAGGGAGTTCAGTCATCTTGGTCACTAAGGTTTTTTTTTATCACTCTCAGTTTCATCTAATTGTAAACACGAACAGAGAATTTCATCATTATACATTCACAAACAGTAGAATTTCATGATTAAGCATAATCTCGGTGAAACCTGCGGATGGACGTGGGTTTCCCGCGGGCTCTGTTCGTTTTCCCCCACCATAATGTTGGCCGCCGTCGTATAAGTGAAATATTCTTGAGTAAGTCGTAAAACACCAATCAAATACATGAAATAAATAAATAAATCATAATCCTGGTCGGTAAGTTTTATCTTAATGAATCAACGAACAATATGTTTTACAATGCAGCTGGAACAGTAAATTCCATTATCTTGCAACCTGAGCAGTGACTATTGTTGTCCTGTATGTCGAAGTTACTTCGGTTACTTCTAAAAGCATACACTCTTGTATTATGGATCACTAATATTTAATCAGGCACAAAGGACTCCGAGTTTATAATATACTTGATTTTTCATTAAGGTCATACGGAATTTTCACTTATACTACGACGACCAGTTTTATGTGGGTGGAGAAGATTTGAGTACCCAGGCAAAATCGACCTCTGGCAAGTTCCTGATGAACTTCCCAACATGCAATGAACAGATTTGCACAACATAGCTAGTATAGGCCTGTTGCTGAAACACAAGTGGTCGCATGTCAGACACTGTACAGGGTCCCACAAGCGGAGCCGACCGCTTATTGTTATCAACATCCAGAGCGGAAGAATGTACAAATCCTCTGTTAAAGACCGGGTTCGAACTCACATCTTGTGTGTTTTAACGATTTCGAACTAACTAATGCAATGATACCGCGTAGCCGCTATAACTCGTCAGAAAGAGGTACTTGTTCCTGTACAACTGACACAATCACGCTATGTCTAGAATTATTTATTTGATTACTGTTTTACGTCGTGCTCAAGAATATTTCAATTATACGCCGGCTGCGGCCAGCATTGAGGTGGGAGAAAAACCATGACCAAGCCACGCATGTTGCTGACCGGAAAGGAAGCCACCATGAGCTGGACTTGAACCGACAAGGTCCACATTGGTGAGAAGCCTTTGAGTCATTGTGCTGCGCTAGCACGTTAACGTGAACCAAGACTTGTTAGGCTATATACGTATGTTAACAGAGCAGGAAGCGTGCGTCTCAGAGATCAGCTTAACCGAGCACCAAAGCTTTACCATCTACATGGTAATAACATAATATCCTTACTTTTGGCTCACCTTGTTTTTCAGCCTATAGTACACTGTCAGCAGGCTCATGTCCATTGTCTTACACAAAACGACGCCGGAGTAAAACGCATACTGGGCGAATACTGGATTACTAAAACTGATCAGATCGGAAGCCATGGTCGATTTCTGTCTAGCGCCGTCCGTTAAGAGAGCGTTGCACACTGAACACTGTGTGACTGGTTTAACACGTACGTGTAGCGTGTGCGAGCTTATATGTAGGCCTACCTGGCAGTAAGTAACCTCACAAACGACAGGCTGACGAAATACGGCGGCCAGTATTGCTCATATCGTTACGCTCAAGTGCCCGCAGGTTTCTTTGGTTCACGAAATTTTATTTCCCCGCAGTTGCATAATTCAGCATTGTTTACGAGTTTTTCTTACTTCAGATTGACCTTGGGAGAGCATCCGGAGAGGTGTTTCCTCAACTGGGTGGTAACGTTACACAACGATGCATATGCCGCCTTGGCATTTGCGTCTGGCGTAACGTTATGACCGCTTTGAGAAACAGCCCTCTGCATTGACATCCGTGTATTATGTATATTAACAGGCCTATACGGCCGCAGACACTTTTTTGACGTTCTTGGTGACTCTGTCATCAACTTTTAATCTGGTAGTCTTAGGGGTTTTTCTAAGCCTATAAAACTGACCGATATCGTATAAGTTTAAAATACGTGCACATACATGAATATCATATCGTGGCATCGGGATATTTTTTTCTGTCCCGTTTGTACAGCCCATAATTGGTTTGCAAGCGTAGTTTTAATTTTCGACGGATACATGGATACAGCACTAGGTCTAGCGTGTTTACTGTGCTGACGTACCTCTTCGCTGTATTTTGCCATGGAACAGGCCCCTTTAGTGGTGCATGATAACTGTCCATTTCCTCGGTTACCATAACATGGTAAACAAATTGCCATTTCTTCAAATGGTTATAGAGGCGAGCTTGCCTTTCAGTCGTTAAAGGACACACGAGATGCGTGTTCAAATCCGGCCTTGGGCAAGGAATGCCTTCCGCCTATATGACGATGTGCATATCAGTACATGTACGTCACACGCAAGAAAGTTCATCAGTAACTTGCCAATGGTCGGTGGTTTACCCCGGGTACTCCGGTCGTCTCGACGCATGAAAATGACCGTTATCGTATAAGTGACAAATTTTTGTGTACTGTATTACACAAAAATTAACACCCCTCTTTTCCATGGTAACAGTTGCCCATAGTAACGGTTGTCCATAATCTGCATGTATGTATGTACGTATGCTTGGAGTTCAGCATCGTACTTTTTTCAACAATTTTTCAGTCATATGATAACTAAGAGTTATTAAGTTTATGTACATATACCATGTCTTCTTGTGGCAGGGAGACCCATGCTGCTAAAGTGCTGCCGTCACTAAAGTATCATGCCGAAGACACTAGACTTGACACCCCACCCAATCACATCATACTGACACCGCGCCAACCAGTCATGTTTTCTTTGGCAGGACTCGACCCAGGGTTTCCCGGCTTGGAGACGGACGCCCTAACCATAAGGTCACCAAAACGATTCTTGTCCATAGTAAGAGTTGTCCATAGTAACTGTTGTATATATACTAACAGTTGTCCATAGTAACAGTTTCCCATAGTAACCTTCAAAGTAACTGTTGTCTATAATAAAAGTTGTCCATAGTAACTGTTGTCCTTAGTAGCAGCTGCACTTTAGGCACTGAGCCAACGAGGGCTCTTCATATCAATATATATATTTATTTATTTGATTGTTGTTTAACGCCATAGTCAACAATTACTTACTATACGATGAATCTGTTGTGCTTGGAATGAATCACTAATACCTGGCAAATTTCATGGCAAACTCTCTCACGTGACTTACGTCAAGGAAGACAAGGTATAACTTAGCGTAAGACCACACAAATAAGCCACGCTGTCCACTTATTGAAATCAAGAACCGGACCCGATATAACTTAGTGTAAGACCACACAAGTGAGCCACGCTGTCCACTTATTGGAAACAAGAACCGGACCCGATATAACTTAGTGTGAGACCACACAAGTGAGCCACGCTGTCCACGTATTGGAACCAAGAAGCGGACCCCATACAACTTAGCGTAAACCCCACAAGTGAGCCACGCTGACCTCATATTACAACCAAAGACCGTACTTGGTATCAATTTACTACACAAAACTGCAATTATAATACTCCGACTTTATTTATTTCTTCTCTTGTGTGACATAATAATCAGTTAAAGAAGCTATACTGGAGATTTTTGGGAAAATAATAATTCCAGACTGTTAAGTTTAATAAATTGCAATGAAAATCACTGCATTTTTTACCTAATTCTGCCTGATATTTTATGAAGGTAATTATTCGGGCCACTCTAAAATAACAGCAAAAATTTGATGGGATTTGTGCTGATCGATTTAACAAAAAAATCTGCTGTGTAGCTTCTTTAAATTGTACATACACCTTCCCTGATTCATAATTATTACAGTAATACGGAGATATAAAGATATATAAAGTTAAGAATGTATAATTATGACATGTGTTCAGCTGTATTTCAGTCGTATCGTAGAGAGCAATATTAGACGTTTGTACCACACATATATTTACAAATAAACCCTATACAAACAGGCTCAAAAGATTTCAATATTATTGTTATATTTAAATATTACACAGGATCTCAAATTTTGCCCATGATCAATTTGCACATTTTGCCTCTGCTAATTCTTTGAGTTCTGTTATGTTAGACAATGGTTTTGAGATTTTTTGGGGAGATAGCGTGATATCCTGCTGGAAAAGTAATTCTGTGAGTTCTGTTATGTTAGACAATAGTTTTGAGGTTTCTTGATAGAGGTAGCGTGATATTCTGCTGGAAAAGTAATTCTGTGAGTTCTGTTATGTTAGACAATAGTTTTGAGGTTTCTTGGGGGAGATAGCGCGATATTCTGCTGGAAAAGTAATTCTGTGAGTTCTGTTATGTTAGACAACGGTTTTGAGATTGTGGGGGGGGGGGGGGGGGATAGCGTGATATCCTGCTGGAAAAGTAATTCTGTGAGTTCTGTTATGTTAGACAATTATTTTAAGGTTTCTTGAGGGAGACATCGTGATATCCTGCTGGAAAAGTAATTCTGTGAGTTCTGTTATGTTAGACAATAGTTTTGAGGTTTCTAGGGGGAAGTAGCGTGATATCCTGCTGGAAAAGTAATTCTGTGAGTTCTGTTATGTTAGACACTGGTTTTGAGGTTTCTTGAGGGAGGTAGCATGATATTCTGCTGGAAAAGTAATTCAGTGAGTTCTGTTATGTTAGACAATAGTTTTGAGAATTTTTGGGGGAGGTAGCGTGATATTCTGCTGGAAAAGTAATTCTGTGAGTTCTGTTATGTTAGACAATAGTTTTGAGGTTTCTTGAGGGAGGTAGCGTGATATCCTGCTGGAAAAGTAATTCAGTGAGTTCTGTTATGTTAGACAATAGTTTTGAGGTTTCTTGGGGGAGGTAGCGCGATATCCTGTCGGAAAAGTAATTCTGTGAGTTCGGTTATGTTAGACAATAGTTTTGAGAATTTTTGGGGAAGGTAGCGTGATATCCTGCTGGAAAAGTAATTCTGTGAGTTCTGTTATGTTAGACAATGGTTTTGAGAATTTTTGGGGAAGGTAGCATGATATCCTGCTGGAAAAGTAATTCTGTGAGTTCTGTTATGTTAGACAATGGTTTTGTGGTTTCTTGAGGGAGGTAGCGTGATATCCTGCTGGAAAAGTAATTCTGTGAGTTCTGTTATGTTAGACAATAGTTTTGAGAATTTTTGGGGAAGGTAGCGTGATATCCTGCTGGAAAAGTAATTCTGTGAGTTCTGTTATGTTAGACAATGGTTTTGAGGTTTCTTGAGGGAGGTAGAGCGATATCCTGCTGGAAAAGTAATTCAGTGAGTTCTGTTATGTTAGACAATAGTTTTGAGGTTTCCAGGGGGAGGTAGCATGATATCCTGCTGGAAAAGTAATTCAGTGAGTTCTGTTATGTTAGACAATAGTTTTGAGGTTTCCAGGGGGAGGTAGCATGATATCCTGCTGGAAAAGTAATTCAGTGAGTTCTGTTATGTTAGACAATAGTTTTGAGGTTTCTTGAGGGAGGTAGAGCGATATCCGGCTGGAAAAGTAATTCTATTAGTTCTGTTAGACAATAGTTTTGAGGTTTCTTGGGAGAGATAGCGCGACATTCTGCTGGAAAAGTAATTCTGTGAGTTCTGTTATGTTAGACAATGTTTTTGAGATTTATGGGGGAGATAGCGTGATATCCTGCTGAAAAAGTAATTCAGTGAGTTCTGTTATGTTAGACAATGGTTTTGAAGTTTTTGGGGGGAGTTAGCGTGATATCCTGCCGGAAAAGTAATTCTGTGAGTTTTATTATGTTAGACAATGGTTTTGAGATTTTTTGGGGGAGGTAGCGTGATATCCTGCCGGAAAAGTAATTCTGTGAGTTCTGTTATGTTAGACAATGGTTTTGAGATTTTTTGGGGAAGGTAGCGTGATATCCTGCTGGAAAAGTAATTCTGTGAGTTCTGTTATGTTAGACAATAGGTTTTTTTGGGGGAGATAGCGTGATATCCTGTTGGAAAAGTGCTCGCTTAAACCCCAAAAGCAATATTTTATATCATGTATTTTGCCTCAGAAAATTCACTCACTTGGGCAAAATTTTAGGTAATTTAACATATAGCAAATGACAATGTGTGACTAAAATCATTTACAATACTTATACTGTTTCTGATACATCAAGTTTTATCCTTAATTTCACCCTAAAGTGAACAGAATAAAGAATATGACATAAAGGTAGACAAGACTTCAACACTTTGGCACTGTGTAACATCCAGGCTATTGTCATTGCCATGTTTACATCAGAAAGGAGTGTAAATCACCACAAAATTTCACAGGATTTTTCACAAATGAGCAACTCATTTGGACTGAAGGTGTGTAGGCTGCTTCAAGGACGAGAAAAGTTGATAATTTGCGCTCATTTAAAAATACTCGTAACAATGCCAAGCTGAAATATATTACAAGAAAGAAACACGCAGTCTAATTGCTGATGTCCATGGAATGTCATGTGAGTAAAAACTGATGAGCCAGAACTCTCTGATGCTCCAGGTAAATTCAATTTGGTTAAGCTCACAAATTCTACACAGGAAGTAGCCTACCTCTTGCCTAGATTTAGCGTGACAAATGGACCACTGTGATTGTCCACAGGCCCTCATATTGATCCTACACGCCCGGTCATGTTATTTAACAAGGTCAAAATTGGAAACGAGACATCCATTAGTTTTACTCTGATCTGTACTTCATGATGTACCGAGAGCCTTTAGCCACCAACAGTCTGTCGGATATGTCAACAATGTGGACAGAATAAACCAAAATGACAGCACACAGATTAGGGATTTTTCTTTACACAGTGCCATTGTCTTCTGTCTATTTTATCCCGTAACATGACCTTGGTAATTGGGATCGAGTAGACTTCGCTGTGTCCAGATAAATCACTAACTGAGAAGCTGCAGTTTTGATGGATTCCGTCTGGCTGTGTGAGGCACACAGGACACCATGAAATACACCGGAGCGTAAAATCATGAAGGTATATATATATATATATATATATATATATATATATATATATATATATATATATATATATATATTATGTATACAGAGAATTTAGGGAGAATTGCTTTATTTCTAAAATCAGCAGACTTTGTTTCCGACCTTGTCTGTCTTTATAGGTGGTTTGCAGTGACAGTCATCTTTGATGTAAGATTGAGTATTGCCCACTGGGTGTCTATTATTAGAGGTGTCATAAGCTGGGCAGAGGCCCTTGGCTGGGCAATATGCACAAACTTACCTCAAAGATGACTGCTACTGCAAACCATCTATGTATAGCACACATATTGTAGTATGACTGGGCCCGTCGGGTTGGTACGAGAGCCTGTGGACTGGCCACAAATAAAACACCAACTGATCCATGGCCATTTATACAGCTGTACAATATATATCTGAATACATCTGTTTCAAAAAAAGATTGTGACTTAATGATTACTAGTCATATGGAGGTTATTTTTAATCACAGTCAACGTGCCAATTGTGTAAGTCATGTGTTTCCTTCAAGGGGAGACAAATCTGCCGCACATGTAGCTGCCAAAAAAATTACTCATAACACAAACATCATTTAATTACACCAAGTTTCCCATATTTCAGTCTCAATATTAGGAGGAGAAATTAATGTATAGATCAAAAAAAAAATAAAGTGAAGTGAACGAAGATTAAATATTTGAAAATCTAACAAGAGTATTGTCCAATCCTGAATTTTAAATAAAACTACAAGATACAATAAATAAATTGCTGACTTCCAAAAAGTTGAAGTAAATAACAATAAAACTATATTCATGTACTAAGGTCAAACATAAAATGCAGAGTTAAAGACTTTCTTCTTCTTAATCTTGTCTGGAACACTAACATGGCCGTATGGACACTGAAAACATAAAAAGACGTGAACAAAAGTATACTTGAACTTTGATGATTGATTTATTTACTTATTTGATTGGTGTTTTACACCGTACTCAAGAATATTTCACTTATACGACGGCGACCAGCACCATGGTGGGTGGAAACCGGGCAGAGCTCCGGGAAAACCCACAACCATCCGCAGGTTGCTGTCAAACTTTCCCACGTATGGCCGGAGAGAAAGCCAGCATAAGCTGGACTTGAACTCACAGCGACCGCATTGGTGAGACTCCTGGGCCATCACGCGCGAGCGCCCTAACCAACTGAGCCACAGAGGCCCATTGATGATTGAAGACAGATTCTTTGAATTATCCCAAAAATGGACAAAAGTATTAAAAGATCCATAAGCAGTCCATAAAGGTTAAAAAAATGTCCAAAATTTGACTGGCCAATCAACAGACTGACAGACAGAAAGACAGACTATGTAAAGCTGCTTGTTTTCATTTAAAAATGCATTCGGCTTTGAAATACTTCTTTGTTACTAAATAATTCAAGTACGGCTGCTCAAATTCCAGAGAAGATAAATGTACTTTGGCCAAACATTTGACTTTTGTAAGATATTAAAATATCCTAACATTTCGCCCCTGTAATTCTTCAACCTTTTCGCATCATTACAAGGTGTTTATTAAAGCATATTCTGAAGGCATTACTCTGTGTAGACTGACAAAGCTAGACTTTTGGTGAAGCCCTTAAATTGGTCGACCCAACCAATCCACATTTCTCTCCAAAATCAAACTAAAAAGGTGAATAAATATTACTGAAACTTGTTCTTTCATATGTCAAAAAGTTAAGTAATGATTGTAAGTTGCACAATTTGCCTGAACCTAGCAATCTCAGACAAGTGCGTTAAAGTTTATTTACAAGGTAGGATGATATCCAATTGGAAAATGGAAGCTGAAGCATCAGAAGTATTTTTTTGCCTCTAAACGTCAAAATTTTGGGATGAAATTTTACAGTCATCCACCCTAAGTTATCAGTCCTATTCTAACGTGGTACTTACATGTCTACAAGCATTACCACAACACTCTCCTCTCTTTAGATGGCTCAGCCTGGTTATAACCTGGTAACCTGTAGCTGGGTCAGTGTAGAAATCCTTCCCATTCTGAAGCATTTCACACAAAAAATAAACAACAAACAACGAATTACCATGATACATACGCATGTCCAACATTGAGGATAAAAAGATTTAAAAACAAACTTTGCACTGTCAATATCATACATATTATTATTTTTATTAACTTCTTTGCTCGGCACTTTGAATGGCCCTGATTTTATCATTTACGTTCACTTTTTAAGCCAAAAAAAAACTTGGGAACTTTCATACAACTAACTCTCACTATACTCTCTTTACCTATCGGACTCACGTCTCACTTCATTTTGTGTTTCTTGTCATTTTTTTCTCTCTTATTAGTTTCAGAGGGATTTTCTTCTACTGCACAGCTTTTTCACGCAATTGGCAGGTAAGTGCATTTACTCAGAAAATCTGTAAGTTGGCTAAGCGGAGAGAAATGCAACATCAATTTTTGTCATTATTCTGTTTTTTACTTTTCACCATTGGCTGTTCATGCATGATTATGCCGTCTTGAGTAGAAGCAGAATTAAAATTAATTTCAAGAGTAAGGAGTCTACAGATACAACAGAATAATGTATGGTAGAATGCACTTGTGTTGTGTTTTTGGGTAGGGAGGTTTTTGTGTGAGAAGCTATGTAGCATAAATCCAACCAAACAATTGTTTAATTTATGCCTAACAAACACAGAATCAACTGAACAGGGAGTTAGTAAGGATGGTGTTTGATAAGACAATGATCTGACCTCCACAGCTTGTTTATGACGCTGATGTATAAGAATCTCCTGTGGAGAGAGTCTGGTGTAATCCACCAGCAGTTCCATGGCTTGTAATGTTGCCTGGTGATCCTGTCTCACGCTGTACCCGCATCCTCCTGAGGTGTGAAGTCGTCTTTTGATTTCTGGTAAATGTGGACGCAGACCAGAATATCTGCTCCAGAGCAGAAGGGCATTATTTTCTAGACTGTGGACATTCCCTGCTTGTGGGATATGACTTGGTATTGTAAAGGTGGGCAGCAATGGTTTTTGATCTGAAAGTCAAAGTCAGCACAGTTATTCAGAACATGATGACTGTGTTACTTTTCTGTTATTGTGTGTTTTTTGTAGCATGCAATTCGTAAAGTCAGTATTGTCAGTTATAGTTTAAGGACTAATACTTTGTGCAAATTATATGTGGCTAGAAACAAACCATAAAAATCTGGAAATTCTACATAATTTTCTCCAAATGCCATGGCTTCCTGCCCTTGGATTTTGGAACACTTTGACGTCAGAGTGGCATTGATACATTCATCTGACCATCAACAATATTTTTTTTCTAAACATGGATACTCAGTGCCACTAGTGATGTTGCAACATTCTAAATACAAAAACAGATAAGCAATGTGCTTTTTTCTACGATGTTATCATTGTAAAGATTTATCTGAAGATACCATATTAAACATACTTATGGAATTATTTCACCAAAAAATCTATCACAACATACAACAATAACATAAGCCTGCCGACAACAACTGTTCTGAGAAAATTTAAAGTATTGTAATTCACCTTTACATGTGTTCATCAAAGCCCTTAAATCTGCTCTGTTTTTGGACGTCTTAGCAAATACATTCGCCTTGATTGTGGTTAATTTATCAATACTTTTTCCAAGAGACACCATCTTTGACTTGAGCTCACCAGCATTTCCGGTGCTTTCTTCACCAAGATATCTCCTGCTAGCTGCATGGCTAAGCGCAACACTGTTGATGTCCTTCAATATCACTGAACCAGAGTGAGATCTTTTGAATAGGACTTCAGTTTTCATGTTAACACTATGATCTACATGTTTGGGATCAGTTTGTAAACAGTCTTTTCTTATGGCTACATCTGAGCTAGCACAGCGCACTCTTGTCACAATCACATTGCTTTGAGTATCCCATGATATACTTCGTCCGTGATGACGAGAGAAAAAATTCAATCCATACACAGCTGATATTCGCCTTTCAAAATGCCTGTCATATGAAAATAAATATCCACACATTCCATAAGCTCTGTATGTTCTTTGCCACTGGATGAACAAATTTTTTGTCCCAGATAGCCTATTGTCCCTAAAAACACAACGAAATATGTAAAGGTTTGACATGTCACCGTGGCAGTGACGCATGAACAGGGGTCCAATTTTCGTTAGACAAAAAGCAGACGACTTTGAGTATCGACACTCCAGCTGACGTGGAAATGGGACGATTGAGCGCCGCGGAGAGTGGACATAAAGTAATCACCTTACTGTAGAACAATACCACTGCGTTGTAACTTAGAGATACTGTAATCAGTTAAGAATTCCCTTTTTCTGCAACATCAATTTTCTTGTGCTCGGACTCGCCACAAAAAACAAAGTACTTCCAAAACTCGAACCTGGTACAGGACCGGTGGAATGCTTTCCAGAGGACTAATACTCCGAATCGTCCCAAAGAGACGTGAGCAAACCAAAGACATTAAAATACACATAATAAACATACAAATACTGAAATAAAAACTTTCCACACAGTCCTACAGAAAATAACAATCTCATACATATTTAGTGATTTATTTATTTATTTGATTGGTGCTCAAAAACTTTTCAATTTAATGTATCTGACAACATGTATATGCCAAGAATTTGCTCACATGTGATGGAGACCATTTTTACGACAGCATGATCACAACTTGAGTGGCCGCGGTAAATGACTGAGTTTTGGAAAGTTATTGACAAACTTTGTCAAAATGGGACGTGCAGATGTGTCCCATAAACGAACCTAGCTTAAAACAAAGTTCTGTCGAAACATGGAACATGTAAATTATATATCAAGAAACATTTTTTCTTACTGTCTATTTTTTTTTTAAGTAGCAACTGAAGAAGGATTTGAAGTACATGCAACACTGTGTGTCAATTTGTGTTTGACTGAATTTTGCTTCACAACGTTGGTTGATGCTGCTATCCTGCGAATCAGTGACATGAAGTCATCATCGCTTCAATACCGCAACCTTACTGACAACGCCTTCTAACTGACAAGCCTATCTTACTGACAACGCCTTCTAACTGACGAGTCTATCTTACTGACAAAGACTTCTAACTGACGAGTCTATCTTACTGACAACGCCTAACTGACAAGTCTATCTTACTGACAAAGCCTTCTAACTGACAAGACTTCTCATTAACAATGCAGGCAAAGCCTCTGCATTGACAAATCTTTCTTTTTGAGAATGTCTTCTTACTGTCAAAACCTTTTTACTGACGGTTGGCAAAGCTTTCATATCGTTGGCTAAAGCTTTCATATCGTTGGCTAAAGCTTAATGGCGAGGCTATCATGGTCATGTTAAAGTATAATGGTAACAAAATTCACACACACACACACACAAAAAATGAACAGTCATGTCCATGGCTCGGCAAGATAACCCTTATGCAACAGTTTGCCTACGGTTGCAATATGTTTACTCTATACGAGACAATAACACCACCAACAACAACAAAAATCAACATAAAACACTTCCATGTATTTACATGAAGATTTAATTTTTTCGTTTAAGGCGAAGAGGGCATATAAAACAGTCAGACAGGAAAGTGACTAGAGCTTTAAATAAAAAACAAAGAACACCACAATGTGGATCTGTTGTAGATTCTAATGTTTAGTTTTCCAAGTTTTAAAATTAACACAAAGTGCCAGGTCTAATTAGTTACATGAAACATATATGTGGCTGCTAGTATCAGTCAGCTGATCTACTTACATAGAAAACAAATGGTCACAAGTCAGATTTGAACCCATGAATCATGGAAAAAACACCTACATGTATATTTAGCTGACATATCTGAAATATCAACATACTCTGAAATACACTTCAATCTAAAATACATCATACTCACTAACAAGAGCATTTCAATCTTAAAACCAAAATACTCCAAAGAGCTTAAATGAATACCACATACTACAGATATTATACTCAACAAAAATATAAACGCATCAAGCAAACTTTTTATTGTTTTCTCTCAGTATTAAATAGGATGTTAACTCAACAATTTGGGTAAATATTCATTATCAATTGGGGCTTCAATTTCCACCAGATTTTCACATTTTAGGGCAATAATCCAGGAGTTATGGCAGCGTGAAAACAGAGTGGTCAGAAATAGCAGGTTATTTTTGGTTTTTGGGTTTATACTTTTGTTGAGTGTATATTATACTGTATGCCATATACAAACTAGAAAATTTCCATAAACAGAAAAGAACACAGAATTAAAATCAACATTACAAAGCCTAAATCATTGTCTGTATATATTGTTAAGATGTAGAATAATTGTAGGGTACAGCAGATCACGAAAGCCATTATTATAGCAGGAAGCTCTTCACTATGAAGAAAAGTTTATTCTTATTCTTGAATACATCAATGACACCTACATGTACATAAATCATGGTCAAACAGGCAAAAAAATTACTATTTAAAAAAAAAATGTGCTACTTCTATGACAAAGGTATCAAGCAAACAGTTGCAGAAAAGATAGTACAGATGTATGTACATGTGTCTTCCACAATAGTTTATATTCATATATTCGCATAGAGCATTCATGTTGGTTTTAAACTTTTCTTCTTCAACAAAAAGATCTCTTTTGAAAGCAAAAAAAAAAGATATTATTAAGTATTAATAATACATACCATGTAATGTGTTGGCACTAACTGTTAGAAATCATTAAAGTGCAAGATAACCAAAAATAAAGAAAGTTCCTTCAGATCGACAATTGAAAACCATGCGTAAAAATACCTTTACCCTTTTTTTTCACAATTTTATGTTTTTTTCTTTTAAATTAAATGCATTATTCAACCGTTTGAACCGGATGCTGGACTTTATGAACTATAAAGCAGGTGTCCATGAAGGTCTCCCCACTCTAAACACAGCTGGAATAGCTCTTCTTACTTACAGGTAAAAAAAAAACATACATAAATAGCATCCATAAAAATTACCAAGGCTGGTGAAACCAATGAGGAAAAAGGTGATGTGACATCATAGAATCCTGCAATATGGTTCATGAAACCAACATTTGACTTCAAACATTTGAATGCATTTAATTCAGTTTTAAAAAGAATAACCTGGGATAAATTTATTTGATTGTTTTTTTACGCCGTACTCAAGAATATACCTGGGATTAAGATAGTCCATCAATATTAATCTCAGGACTAATCAGCGAGTAAAAGTACTCTTGGATATAGATTTGAGCGTTCTCATCATGCATACTTCAGTTTTCAGTCGTCTTTTCCTTTACAGCATTGGTTCCGGCAAATTCTCCTCCTAATCAGACAAACCTCATCACAATTGTCTCCCCTTTGATGCCAATAACGGTTACAAGCCAATTTTACGTCACAACTTGATTGGAGCAAAACTTCTACAATGTTACAATTTATCACTTTTTACAGTAACTTTTAACTGTCTATCATCTGATGTCAGGATGATGAGCATCTGATCTCAATAAAATGTCATCCCCAAGAAAGAACTTCAAAGCTATTAAGACTTTCAGACCTTGTATACACACACAACATTATTTATCATTCATTTTGATCATTTTGTGCATTGAACTGCATTGTACGATGATATCTGCCTGTACTGATGAAACAGTGGCACACAGAACAGCCACAAAGCAACTGTGAGCAGTAGTTATAATGCTCTGTTTTGGCAGACAGTTTTACTCTAGACTTTGTCCAGTGTACCATCAATATAAAGACAAACGCCTTCTTGGATTAGATTTATTTGATTGGACATTACTCAAGAATTCTTTTAACAAGAAACAATGTTATTGCCCCAAAAGAGACCATTGAAATTCATACCTAGGCTTTAAACTGTGGTCAAGAGCGATGAACACAAAAACGTGGCTTTCCAATTATGATCTTACAACAATGTTAAAGGTGACTTTTTTTGCTCTATAGTGTTTGATGTTTTAGTGCAACTTGGGTGATCAGTTGGTAAGAAAAAAGAATCAAGAATTAAGTTCGACATAACAGTACAACTGGTTTCTTTTTCTTTCTTTCTTTTTTTTTTTTTTTTGGCAGCTAACTTAGTAGACCTGGTGGGTTAGTTGGTGAAAAATCACATGGAATCATATTTCAGGTGATTTACTGCGATTAACATTATCCATAATCCATGGCTTACTTCATGAAATGTTTATAATCGTGGATTTGCAAGGTAAGTCAAGAAATCTTCACAGTCATCTTTTGTAGATAAGAGTCATTATAGTACATTCCCACCCTTGCTAAGATGCACGGATTTGCCTTAAAGGAGAAGAAAACTTAGAAAACATAACATTCTATCTCGTGGTGCCTGCTGCATAATTTTGCGATTTTTCCTCGCCATACACGCAAAGCCTAAAAATGGCAAAGCTGGTATAAATCGCGGAGTCCATCGCATCCTTTATCTTTAACACCCTGTACTTTATGCCAGGGGTGTGTTGCCACTCAGCCAGTGAGAGTCATTAAAACTGCCGGCTTGTTCGTGTAAACTCGGAACCTTCGTCCAACATTCCGGTTTCCCGATGGTCAAGCGGAAAAAGAACTGTACTGTTCCCTTCCTTATGGGAAGAGGAGTTCTACCGGAAATGTACACACTGCACTTCTGCGGTTTCCGACGGCAATTCTCCTTCTAACATAGAAGACTTCAGGACTAGTTCTTTGGCACAATGGAGTCGCCCACAGCAGATTTTGGCGCTGACTTTACCTATAATTTATCAACTTGAGGTATATATCAGAATTTTTTTATGGCATGCACCTGCGAAGAAATACATACTCTTTTCAATCGTATTTGAGTGATAATTAAATTTTCTTCTCCTCTAAGCATGCCAAGCGACATGACCCCTTCAAAGGCAGTATTTTGTTACCTCGAAAACGGAAACTCTTGCATGGGTTTATGTACACAGATACATCAGATGGAGAGCTTGGTTTCATGCCTTTGTGTAGCACGTCACACTTTCTATTTTTATTCATTTGCAACGCATATCCACAAGTTTACATCCAATATTACAGCTTGTACACTATAAATTGACTGGACAGAATTCACTTGTTGTTGTTCTTGTCACTGTTGTTGTTGAACTGACTGTAACAACCAGCGTTTCAGCTAAGCTCTGGGGGCATCCTAGCTGCTGCACTGTGCTCGGTTGTAAACTTGTAGGAATACTGCAACGAGAAAGCAAAATAATATTGGCAAAAATCAAACTTTATTTTTATTCAGTTAACGGTAAATGACCATAAGTTTCGCCCTGTGACTCGACACCTACACATCTGCATTAGGACTAATGCAGCTAAACAGTTCCTATTCATTCTGGTGTAATTTGAAAGACTGTCAACTTCCGCCCATAGGTTCATAAATATGAGTCCTCTGAGATGAAATTTTAGTCATACAGATTTAATTACATGTAGATCTAATCCACTTACAATCACAGGACTCAAAATTTTCATGTGTCTACCCATCCATCGCATGATTTTTGCTAGTGAAAGGCAAAACAATAATGCTATCTGTCGCTGGCAACATTTTGTTTATAAAACCAGTCACGGTGTTGTGCGAACTCAAGATTTGATAACAAATCAAACAAGTCCTGTATCTCAGTATACCGGGAGTTGGGGGGGGTGGGGGTGGGTGGGTGGGGGGGCTCCGTGGATCAGTTGGTTAGCGCGCTAACGCAGCGTAATGACCCAGGAGTCCAGCTCATGCTGGCTTCCACTCAAGTCGTAAGTGCGAAGGTCTTGCAACAACCTGCAGATGGTCGTGGCTTTCCTCTAACCATAATGCTGACTGCCATCGTAAAGTTAAATATATCCCGATATACCAGACTCTCATACAGCGTTACTCAAAAGGGGTATATGTCAATCGCGGTGGTTTTCACAAACCTCGCACGGAGTATGTTTTCTGTGTTTAATAAGAGGTTCCCCACATAAAAACGCAGGAAAAGGAACTCTTCTGCAATAGAAGGATAGTTCTGACTGTAAAGAAACAAAAAGCGCGTGTAGACTGACATACTTAATTGGAATTACATGGAACACGGGAATGACAGATATTCCTCAGTGAAATTTTTTAACTGAAATACATTTGTATACATATTCGTTGCATAATGAGGACTCTCAGCAGACAGCTGTTCACCAGTTAAAGGTGTGAGGTGACATCCACATAGGCATAACCCAAATAATCGGTTCGTCTACAGTGTACATTGTGCATTTATATGCCTTGTTTGGCGTGGTCATACCTTGAAATTCGATTCCATTCATGGGTATATTTAGAGATGTACGTGTAGGGCTACTAGTCACGAGACCTGGACACCTCATTGTTAGTTTCCTCACCTGAACATGCTTTACTTGTGCAGACACGGTGATGATCTGTTTATTTATTTGATTGATATTTTAAGCCGTACTCAAGAATTTTTCTCTTATAAAACAGCGGCTAGCAATATGGCGAGAGGAAAATGGGCAGAATCTGGGGGAAAATCACGAAAAGTCGTATAAATTTTGGAATCACTGTGAGTGATAGCTTATTCGTTGGATCTCTATATTTTCATTTTTCCAGTGAGTCTGAATACCCTAATCCTTCAACCTTTTCAACCACATCAGCAACTAATATTCTGAAACATTCTGAAAGGACACATGTAGGGTAGAGAAATAATTGCACACTTTTATGAAGTTGCATCTTTCTTGACACCAACAAATCATTTCTATTGTCATTTTCAAAATAAATTATAAATTCCACGATAAAAAGTGTTCTAGTGGTTGAAAAGGTTGAAGATTTACAGTATTTCTATAGTGCTTATATGATGTTTCTTTGTACAACTTCCGGGCAGTCTTACAGACGAACTCTAGAATTCAGTTTTCTTCACGTTCACAATATACATACTTGCGTATAATGTGCAAAATGTTGTGTTGTATTACATGAATTTTCTAGCTGCTATACTTCAACTAATGTTTGGAATGTAAAAATTCACTTTAAGAAGCACATTAAGGCCTCAAAATGACATTTTTCATACCAACAATCAAGCTGAGTGGCCCTTTATAACCATCAAACAGAATCAACAATGTCACTTGAAAATTTCTAAGCTGTCGGTGAAACACAGTTGTCCTATACGCAAATCTCGAGATCACTTTAGTAACGTTACTTCATTATTATATTTACATCTAACGCTGTAAAATTTATTCCTGGGGCACTTTCTTGCTGTTACTGCACACACCAACTCCTCGTCAAAACCTGACATTTAAATGTTTTTCTTGACCCTGGGCACTGGAGGTTTTACACAAGTTTTACAGTACTTTAGTTCTACCATGAAAGAGATTCATTGATTACTCACCTGATTTTCAATATCCGCATATGATTTAAAAGAAATTTGTGTTATTGTGTCCTAAAAAAGAAAAAGAAAATATTCATTAACAAAATTTCTAGCAAACTGAAAAAAAAGTTAAATGTGTTAGCATTATTAAATGGGATTTCTTAGGTAAAATTCGAACTTTGCAATACATAAAAATTAACTGGTAAGTTTGCAGTTTTTCCTTGTCAAAATCTGGGTTGGTCTTTATTGACTCACAGGGCTTACATTTTGATGTTGTTCATTTATTTATTCGGTTTGTGATTTACGAATTATTTAATTGTGTTGTTTAACCATAATCAGAAATAGCGGCTATTAAAGATGTACAGCTCAGTGGCATGCAGTTAACAAATCAAAGAAGAATTTGAAGACATTATTATTCTAACAGTATTTTAAGAGTTTGAAAATGTTGGGTAAAAAGTGTGCCAGTTCATGGGTGAATGCCATAGCCACCTTTCTGATATGCAAGAATACATTTGTACTTACATTTCTAAAGCTAGTGTCTGCAGTTAGCTTGGGGTTGAGCTGCCAAGGTATTCCTGCTAAAGCTGTGGCGAGAACAAAGATAACTTGTCATTTACTAAGACGATTATAGGCAGAGAATCAATTTTGTAGATCTTTCACGAACTTTTCCTGCATTTCCCCTTTGTATTTAATCCACACCTGGAGCTACAGTGACATCATATGCTCAGCTGATGAGACATAGCTACCACACAACGTAGTTATCACAGGTGCAAAACTTGTCCCTCACATATCAGCAGTTGTTTATCATCCTTCAGTGGGAGACCCTTCAGGCATCATGCTGTACACGAGAATCTTTCATTTAAATTACAACTCACACACCTACGTGTCTACAAAACCGAGAAAACCCCTCTGTCAAGCTCACACAAGCTGCTGTTGTATTTATTTATTTATTTGAAAGGTGATGCAAAGTTACAATCAAAATATCTAGCCGTACGTGGGAAGGTCTGCGGATGGTCGTGGGTTTCCACCAGGCTCTGCCCGGTTTCCTTCCACCATAATGCTGGCTGCCGTCGTATAAGTGAAATATTCTTGAGTGTGACATAAAACACCAATCAAATCAATCAACAAATGTTAGTAAGACAAATGCTGCAAGCATGACCCTAACACTTTGTGTTACCCTATTTTTCTTCTCCAACATATACGTACAACACATACAAACAGCTGAGAGTTGAGGACAACTTACGATTTAGCAAATGTCTGTCACCCGGTGGGGACCTTTGGAGTGTCGAAGACGTGGTATTGCTATGGTTAGGAGTGACGCCATATGGGAGCTGAGTGGCTGGAGGACTAAAGACAACAAAACCCCCCAGGAATGTCAAAACGTCATACAGCATATTAAAATCTACCCATCCAGAAATTCATTTTGCACAAGAGAACATTTTTCAGGCTGAAAATTACACTTTATGAAACTGTTAAATTTCAAATTGTTAGGTCCAACTTTCATCAGCAAAAAAGGTGCATTAAAAAAAAATTAATAAAAGGTGCATTAAAAAAATTTTTTCACAAGCTGCACAAATGATTCCTTTCAGCCAAGGGTAAAGGATTCTCACAATCTTTATAACCAGTACCAATTTCAGCTTCTACATCGTGACAACCAGGCATGTCTGAGAGGTAAACTGTGCACTCACCCGTTCAGTCGAGCATCCATGGTGTATGTGGGGGGTTTTGACATGTATGAGGGGGGCAAGCTGTTAGCCACAGTCTCCGTGGGAGAGGGACGACTTATTTGCCCCATTTTAAAGCACAGCTGTAAATTGTTCAGCTCTCTGAAACAGTAAGCCATTCTTTTCAATGTCATTTCAACAAATGTTAGTGAACTGCTCAGCTCTTTGAAGTAGAAAGTAATTCTTTTCCATGTCATTTTAACACATTTCAGTAAACTGGTCAGCTCTTTGAAGCAGAAAGCAATTCTTTTCTATGCATGTTTCAATAAACTGTTCAGCTCTCTGACACAGTGAAAAAATTCTTTTCAATGCCATTTTAACAAATTCAGTAAATTAGTAAGCATGTGGTTATTAATTCCACTTATTTATTTACATATTTATTCATTTAACTGCTTCTTAATGACATGCTCAAGAATGACTCATGTATGCAATGATATGATGGATGGTAAGGGCCACAGAATGCCTTCAGTAACATCAAGGGCTATGACACGCAGGGGTGAAGTTGAGATGCAAAGGGGCGATGTGAAGGGGCAATGCAAAGGGGCGAAGAGATGATAATCCGAAGTTGTGATGTGATGGGGCAAAGTTGTGATAGGAGAAAGGGGCGAAGTAGCGATGTGAAGGGGCGATGTTTCGATATGAAGGGAGAAAGTTGCATTGCAAAGGGGCGAAGTTGGGATGCCAATGGGGATGAAGTTGTGACACAACGAAGGGGCGAAGTAGCAACGCAAAGTGGCAAAGTTGCAATGCAAACAGGCAAAGAGACGATGAGAGAAAAAAAATATTATTTTAACTATTTCCACTTAAAAAAACTCATTAAAGTTGGAGCGTCTCCCCTTCTTGCCGGCCATGGAGCCCTGGTCAGGTGATGTAACGCCAGTAAGACCTGCTGGGATTATGCATTGAAAGGCCCTACAAAGCACTCAAAAATCTATGCATTAGGCCCACCCACTTTGTGCTTTTCCTGAAGCTATCGTACGACTAAATCTGTAATTACCTCTGTTTACACCTCTCAATTAGCACCCTGAAAATCACACAACTGAATCAGTTTTATAAGAAATACTTTGAAAGAGTTTTATTAGATCCTGGAAAAGAGTGTTAAGCATAGCGACTGGGTGATATGATGATTTTCGTTCAACTTTCCGGCCACCGTAGATGGTGCAAACGTGCTCTCATCTGGAGAATTTGATGCAGTTTATCAGTCCACAGACTATAAACATTTATAGCGAGCAATAGGCCTATTGGTTGGGACACGAGGATCCATGCGTCTGGGCCAGCTGAATGCAAGTTGCAGTGACAAGAACAGTCTGTCGCTCAATGCCAGTTAAAGTAACAATCGAGCCAATCTTTCAGGTTTGAAAAAAGTATCATAGGGAAAAATAAATAAAGCTTGAATTCTAATGAATAGAAACAGCGATTGGTAACACCTAGAAAGGTTGATTTAAAGTGAGTTTGAGTTCCCATTACAGGCTTCTAGGCACGGCATGGTGTGGGATATCACGCGCGCACAGCGGCCTGTAGGCGAGGTGGTCGATGTAGGGCAAAGGATAACATCTTCCTACAGTTGATGTCACAGCCTGATGTTTCAAACAAGCAAGTAACGAAACAACTTCTGGTCTTCTTTTCTTTTGTCTTGGCTTTTGGGTGTGTGTGTGTGTATATATGGGGGGTGGGGGGTGGGTGGGTTGGAGGGCAGAATGTTTTAATAGGCATGTCAGAATCCTCCGTAATCAAAGGGTGTTTTTAATGAGGTCTGGTTCAAATTTTCTCTTTGTGGTCTTTTTGGAGCCGAGCCGTCACAAGGTTAACCATGGCTCAATCGTGATGGAGTAGATTCTGCTCTTTGATCAATAAATTCTACCGTTTTTGACATTTTAAGTGATCACAATCGATCAAGTGAACATAAAAGCATTTATGTACAGTTCGGAAGGTCCAGTGCTGGGGTTCTACTTTAAGAGACAGTTATCAATGGCGACTACCTTTATGCTCACTTCATTTTTAAGCAGTCTTTTCCTAAGAGGTAGCTCTGTTTTTGGCTTGGCAGACCATCATGCGAATAGAGATCGTCACGCCTGTAAGGGCTGTCGCACCCATAAAGACCGTCATGTCTATAAAGACTGTTATGTCTTTAGAAACCGTCACGCCTTTGAAGACCATCAAGCCCATAAAGACTGTCACGCCAATAAAGACTCGCCTATAAAGACGTTATGCCTTTAAAGACCATCAAGCCTATAAATACCATCAAGCCTATAAAGACCATCAAGGCTATAAAGATCATCATGTCTATAGAGGACCGTCATGCTTATAAACAGCGTCACACTTATAAAGACCATCATGTGTATAAGGACTGTCACACCTATAAAAGACCGTCACACCAATAAAGACTCTCGCCTATAAAGACTCTCGCTTATAAAGACTATCACTCCAGTAAAGACTCTGACCTATAAAGACCGTTACGCCTATAAAGACTGGCATGTCTATAAAGACTGTCACGCCTATCAAGACTGTCATGCCTATAAAAATCGTCATGCCAATGAAGACTGTCATGCCATAAGGACCATGATGTCTATAAAGACTGTCACATCCATAGACACTGCCACACCTATTAAGACCATCATGCCCATAAAGATTCTCGCCTATAAAGACTGTCACACCCATAAAGACCGTCAGGCCTATAAAGACAACTTACCCTACCAGTGTGAAACCGGCAGGCGTGCGCCTCCCGCGGCTCATCAACATGATCTCAGATATAGCATCCTGGGTCAGCGAAATGTTCATCCACCGTAGGCACAGCTGCTTCTTCTTCATAGCTTTCTCACCTGTCAGGTAAACCAGGTCAGAGACAAATATGTGATAAAGTCACTAAAGTTAATGTATAGTCCCCTATACCTGGCTTCCTGCTATAATGACCCTGGATTCTGATATCAGTTTTGAAAAATCCTGAGTGCTGATGAAATGCGTGCATTAACTCTCATTGTCATTACAAGACAGCAAATATGCCCCACATTTCATTTCACTGGTATTAGTTCAAAAAAATTAACCTTAACCTTTATAATCACTATACAGTTATTATTACTTTAACCTAATGAACTGATTTCTTGGAAAAAGATTGCCAGATTGACAGCCCCTGTGGCCGGCCGTGTCCTGGATTTCTTGAAAATAAGTATGACGTAAAGCACCAATCAAATAAATAAATAAATAAATCTTGGAAATAGTTTGGCAAGTAGAGCAATTTGAGGGACATTCGGGACAGGCTTTGCTAGCAACCTGGTTGACTGGTCTTCAGAAATAAATTGCCAATCACTGCTTTCAGGTAAAGTGCAAGTGTACATGTACTTGTATATCTAAATATGTCTATCTGCATTTAAATCACTGACTGAGAACTACACGAACTTGGCAATTTGAGTCCAACCCTAAGTTAAACTAGTTTGCATGGACTGAATTCCTGTGTGTTCCACTTGGACCTACAAATTACATTTTGAACTTGAGCTTGAGATAACGGACTTCCATGTTGTTATGTCGTTGTTGTTATTTGATGAGTGAGTGAGTGAGTGAGTGCTTGGGGTTTAACATCGTACTCAACAATTTTTCAGTCATATGACAACGAATGAATCAGTAGGGTGCATGTACGTGTAATGTGCCTCCTTGTTGCAGGACGGATTTCCACCGCTCTTTTATTTAGTGCTGCTTCACTGAGACGACTTACCGAAGGCAAGTAAGCCGCCCCGCCCAAGCCATTATACTGATACGGGTCAACCAGTCGTTGCACTATCCCCTTCATGCTGAACGCCAAGCGAGAAAGTTACAAATTCCTCTTTTAAAGTCTTAGGTGTGACTCGATCAAGGATTGATCCTGGATCTACCAGTCCCGAAGTGGACGCTCTACCAACTGTGCTATCCGGGCCGGTGTGTTATTTGATGAAAATGATTCAGAACATCACTAAACACTTTGCATTTTGGGTTTCCAAACCAGCAAAGAACTTGTGTCAAAACAATCTGAACCACTGTATCTTGTGACCACTTGTACATGAATGAAAAGCAAAATGGACTTTGGGTGATGTAAGTGGAAACAGCTGTGTCATTGGGTGACAGAAATAGCTTGTGCATGATTGGCTAAAACTGACAACATGGCTGTGCTTTTTTTATTTTTGATCGTTCTTGCTTGCTTAACTTTGAACTGAGACATCTCCGTTTATGCAAGATAACAAAAATATAAAAATTATGCTTTTTAAGCATACGTGGGCTACTTTATTATGAACATACATGTTTTTACATTTGGCCTAGTGTTGTCTTTTTTTTTTTCTCTAACACAACGGCTTCACACTTTCCATTTCCAGCCCAGTAAAGTGACTTGCATGAACTCACGGGTGTCTTGGGTATATTCTTGACAAGCATAGCCAGCCGGTACGGGATCCTTTTCATTGATAACAGTGATGTCTACCAAAATATCCTTCTCCTGAAGACACAAAGAAAAAAGCAAAATTCAAACATTCCCCTCAATGTAACAGCAAACAAAACCGTACTAAAACAAGACTTGAAGCTAAATGTTTCAATCAATGTGCATATTATCATTGAAAACTGCATAAACCATATCCATGCTGATGCTGAATAAATAAATCAATATTATTCTCATTGATGTCAAACACCAAACTGAAGAATTTATCACTTTCTGTAATTCTTCAACCTTTTTACATGTTTGCAAAATGTTTACTCAAGTATACTCTGAAGGCAGTATTCGGTGCTGACTTATAAAATTATACTTTTGTGAAGCCCTGAAATCGACCAATTCAACCAAGTTACTTGCAACTTTCCTACTAACATTTCAATATGCCATGGCAGTTAGTTTTATGGTAAATGGAGGAAACCAAAGTGCGAAGCTGAATCAATGGCCTTTCCTACATATACCCTATCATATAAGGTTACATGCCATACTGGTAGGTGGAGGAAACCAATGTGCCCAGGTGAATCAAAGGCCTTTCCTACGTATAACCTTCTGTATAGGGTTACATGCCATTCTGGTAGGTGGAGGAAACCAATGTGCCCAGGTGAATCAATGGCCTTTCCTACGTATAACCTTCTGTATAGGGTTACATGCCATACTGGTAGGTGAAGGAAACCAATGTGCCCAGGTGAATCAATGGCCTTTCCTACATATAACCTACTGTATAGGGTTACATGCCATACTGGTAGGTGGAGGAAACCAAAGTGCCCAAGTGAATCAATGGCCTTTCCTACTATACCTACAGTATAGGGTTACATGCCATACTGGTAGGTGGAGGAAACCAAAGGGCCCAGGTGAATCAACAGCCTTTCCTACGTATAACCTACTGATTAGGGTTACATGCCATACTGGTAGGTGGAGGAAACCAAAGTGCCCCAAGTGAATCAATGGCCTTTCCTACGTATAACCTACCGCATAGGGTTACATGCCATACTAGCAGGTGGAGGAAACCAATGTGCCCAGGCCAATCAATTGCCTTTCCTTCGTATAACCTACTGTATAGGGTTAAATGCCATACTGGTAGGTGGAGGAAACCAATGTGCCCAGGTGAATCAATGGCCTTTCCTACGTATAACCTACCGCATAGGGTTACATGCCATACTAGCAGGTGGAGGAAACTAATGTGCCCAGGCCAATCAATTGCCTTTCCTACGTATAACCTACTGTATAGGGTTACATGCCATACTGGTAGGTGGAGGAAACCAATGTGCCCAGGTGAATCAATGGCCTTTCCTACGTATAACCTACTCTATAAGGTTACATGCCACACTGGAGCAAGACTAGTGGTTTTCAACAGAAGTTAGACTAAGCCTTTTTCGGCGGCTTGTTCTCATCTTTGCCCCCTGAATAGTGAGAGCAGGGAGAAAGTGAATGAAGAAGGGGTCATCTGATTATAGCCTGTATTTATTTATTTGATTCATTTGTGTTTTACACTGCACTCAAGAATATTTCACATATATGATGGCGGCCAGCTTTATGGTGGGAGGAAAACCAAGCAGAGCTCTGGGGACACCCACAACCCTCCACAGGTTGCTGGCAGATCTTCCCACCTGCGGCCAGAGAGGAAGCCAGCATGAGCTGGATTTGAACTCGCGGCAACCACATTGGTAATTATGGCTTTTCGATTGCTAATTAGTGCCTGACTTACCGTAGTAGGACTAGAGTTCTCCATACACATGTACCTGGTGATCCGTCTTCCAAAAAACCTGTCTTTCCATAAGTCAGCATCTTCACGTCTGTCATAGGTCTTGTCAATCTACAGCAATGTACACATATTAGAATGCTCTGGAGTGTTGGTCATATTACCTTTACCCTCAACAAACATATTTTTAATGATGGCCTCAGTTAAAACACATTTGGTACAAAGATTGCTTTCAATAAATAAATTTTATATACATTTTTTTTTCTTTGCATGCCCCCTAGATTTTGTACAGATAATGTAAAACTCTAATTCATTTATTACATGATTTACTGAAATAAAACCCTAGGAATAATTAAGTACAATAGAGACTTAGAATTACGAAAAAACATAATTAATCAGTCAATCTGTGTTTTAAATGCCAAATTTTTAACATTTACTGGATACATTTGTTAGGAACACTCCTTAAAGGAAGAACTCACCGACAACTTTATCAGTCTATCAGTCAACCATTGCATCAGTATCCATTACCAGCTGACTGACTTACCAGAGTATGACCTGGAGGGCAGTTAGATGGGTCAGCTACAATGCACAACCCTGTGACCGGCATGACATCTGCCCCAGGGAGGGCATCTCGCATATCCTGCATTTCCCTGCAAAGACACAGAGGAAAACCTACAAATTCAATTACCAAATCCTTAAATACAGGTCAAATGACCATTATTGGATCTTTAAAACATAGTACTAGCAACAGCTTGATTCAACAAAAATTATTTGATTTATTATCATTTGATTTGTGCTCTATACTGCACTCAAGAATATTTCACTTATTCGTTGGCGACAAGCATACTGGCTGGAGGAAACCGAGCAAAGCCCAGAGGAAACCCACAATCATCTGCAGGTTGCTGGAAGACCTGTACAGCTGGAGAGATAGCCAGCATGAGCTGGACTTGAACTCACAGTGGCTGAATTGATGACAGGCTCCTGGCTCAATAAAATGTAATGTTGAAGTCTATTTTCAACAACTTCCAACAAAAAGAAGTAACACACACATATCACATGTGTCTAATAAATTAAATGTTCCAGTGCTATACAGACTATGGACTACAGATCAAAAATACTGTCTGATGGAAGTTCAAATCCTGAGGTTTCTACAAGAAACAGAAAGGATTCCGCTTATAACATGAATTCATTGCATGATATGTTACAGAATATAGCAAAATGAATGATTTTATAGTATATTTGTAAATAAAACAACTCACCATGTTTTTAAACAATGAGAAATCAGTAAAAACTATAGCCTCATGAATAAAACATTGTATGCTAATGATACAACATCTAACTGAGGTCCCTTCCCAAAACGCTGGGTATTTTCCTATCTGCACTTAGAACCTATGTAGCGTTTCCTTACTAACATTTTCTCAGTTAGAATCCATCCATGTGTTATCACTGGCAGGGTCTTCATCTTGGGTGAACAAAGTCTTGTGTACACGGATTTTATTGAGGGCCGAAGACGTTCACAAATGACCGAGCTTGTAAAGTTGTACTGCTGATAGTTCTAACAGAGTTGCTTCATCTGGTATCTACAAGTTATGTCTGCTATGTTTTTCTCACGGGAATCACCATGTCACGTGACTGCCATAACAGGCTACTCAGTCCTGTCTGATTTCTGCCAGGTATGAGTGCTGCTCTGTACTGCTTGGTTCATCAGTACATCGTCAGATCATAGGCCCATGTCCTTCCCATTATCATAACAGATTAGTATTTGTTTTCAAAACGATGACAGATATGTCTTCTACCGGAAATAATGAATATTTCGAACTAAGACATACGTACAATGACATACGTACAATGACAAAAAACTCAGCCACTTAAAATAGGATAGTCAACACTTATGTTGTTGTTGTTGTGCCCCTCCTTCACCCGGTGACGGCGCCTTACTCAGTTACTGACCAAGGGAAACTTTAAGCTCTCATTCTTCATGGACTTTCTTCATTATTATACAGTAGCACCACTGGTTAAATGGACTCACCCGTCTCGACGTGTGCCAAATGGTATTAGAAAGATCTCTTCCAAGAAATTCCTTTGCAGACAGTCACTCTTCCAACAACAACAATAACCACAACAACGACGACTTTAGTCTGGTATACTAGTCCTTCGTCCAAAATAGCCGTCCTCAGGAGGCCATTTTGACAACCCACTAAGATTCTGACGAGTCACAAGCTGTCTGATATTTCTGTCAAAAGTATTATACGGAAGTCAAAACTTCTTAATTTCAGTTATGCTGTCATTGTCACTTCCGTTGTGTCGAAATGGTTATGCCTTAGACTGCTTCACAGAGGAACCACGCGATGTGGTCAGGCACCGTTCAAGAAAGTCGCACACCGATTAATGGCGTTCATATACGGTCTAACATGCATCGTAGACTGAATACACGAAGTATATAAATACACCTGTCTTCTCGTAAACGCCTGTGTTAACCCTTCAAACTACATTTTGAGACTGCTAAAGTTAAACAAACTTTGACCGCGCCCATGCGAGAGTAGTCTCGCTGAACGCCAACTGTCTTGGATTACCTGACGATCTGCAGACAATATGGAGATGAGTTTAGACGATCTCCACGTTTAACTCTGTTTATACTGCTGAGGAAATAAATTGTATTCTACGACGTCACGTTATTTGTGCTCATTATTTCGTATTTTTGAAGCTTGAGACTGATTATATAAAATAATCATACAAATTATACAAATAAAATTGTATAAAATTCCAGAAGTGAAGCTGTCATTTTAAAAGGTTTGAAAATAAGGGTCATTTTTAAAGCTTTAAATCAGGGGCTAATACAACTGAAATGTATGTAAAACCTGGTTTTGAAGATTTAAACATTGGCCTCTTTTTTTTATAGATTTACAAAATGATTTTTCAAAATGCTCAACACCAATCCGAGATTTGTGAAAATAAAGTCTTGTTCCCAATGTTGGTGCTTAAAAAACCCTCACAGACCAAAGTTTATAATCTGTTTATTTTAACCCGTGACCTATTTTCAGTTGTAAATTTATAAAATCAACTGAAAGCTGGAGAATCAGCAGTCCCACGAATAACCCATGATAAAATATAACACTTAGCACCCCTTCGTTATTGTCAATCGCTTTAACGGGACATGAGAGGGAAGAGAAAAGGCCTGTCTTTTTAGCTGAATGACACCATGCATTGTCATTGTCTCAGCGATTAGTTATTGTCTCAGCTAGATACATACACCTGTCATTGTCTCAACTAGATACATACACCTGTCATTGTCTCAACTAGATACATACACCTGGCATTGTCTCAGCTAGATACATACACCTGTCATTGTCTCAACTAGATGTATACATAAACCTGGCATTGTCTCAACTAGATACATACACCTGGCATTGTCTCAACTAGATACATACACCTGTCACTGTCTCAACTAGATAAATACACCGGTCAATGTCTCAGCTAGATAAATATACCTGTCACGTTCTCCACTAGATAAATACACCTATAACTGTCTCAACTAGACAAATACACCTGTCATTGTCTCAACTCGATAAAAACACCTGTCATTGCATGTTTCAACCAGAAAAATACAAATGTCATTGCATGTCTCAACAAGATAAATACACCTGCCACTGCATGTCTCAACTAAATGAATACACCTCTCATTCCATGTCTCAACAAGAAAAAATACACCTGTCATTGCATATCTCAACTAGATAAATACATCTGTGATTGTCTCAAGCAGATAAATACATCTGTCATTGTCTCAACTAGATAAATACATGTCATTGTCTCAACTAGATAAATACACCTGTCATTGTCTCCACTAGATATACACACTTGTCACGTTCTCCACTAGATAAATACACCTGCCTCAGCTAGATAAATACACCTGTCACGTTCTTGACTAGATAAATACACCTGTCAAACACACTTGTCATTGTCTCAAGCAGATAAATACACCTGTCATTGCATGTCCCAACAAGATGAATACACCTGTCATCGTCTCAACTAGATAAATACATTTGTCATTGTGTCATCTAGATAAATACACCTGTCATTGTCTCAACCAGATAAATGCACTTGTTATTGTCTCCACTATATATACAGTTATAGTGCTTATAATTATAGTGACAATTATAATGACAGTATAAGGAAGTATTGTATACGCTGTAAAACGCATATTTGTATAGGCTATATATACATACAGGCCTATATTTGAGACGGACTAACCCGGAGATAAAATGAAGACAACAAGGTATAGATTTATCAGACAATTGTAAAATTACTGATTAGTTTTAGCAGGCTTGGACATATTATGTTTAGCATTAATTATATCCTGATGTGGTCAAATCTCGCTGAATGGGCAGGGTTAGTTATATCCTAATGTGTTAAATCTCGCTGAATTGAGCAGGGTTAGGCATTTCTAAACGTCATAGTGTATGGTATCACGCAGAAAGTTGCTCCGTTAGTTAGCTAGTTAGTTAGCTAATTATTTATTTATTAGTAGTTAGTTGTGTTAGTTAGTTAGTTTGTTTGTTTAAGTACGACATACACACAAGAGTTGTTTTTTGCTTTATACGATAGTGATAAGTTTTGTGGGAAGAGGAAACCGGAGCACCATGCAGGCGTAAACCTTCAGGAATTTAGTTAGAGTGAGTGCTTGGGGTTTAACGTCGTAAATTTAGTTAGTTAGAAACGAACTTTCCCCGTAAGCGTATTTTACAGATATGCCACACCACACTGGTGAAAGACATGCGGTCTTCACCGAATCGGCCAAATGACCACATGGGCGTCGTCGACAGCTTATTATCCCCAAGGGCCCCAAGAACAGGGAGAGCGGGGAAATAAAACAAGTTTCTGTTCAACTGAACACAGAGCTTGGACTCGTATCTCTTGTGTCATTTGATATATTGTCAAAATTTTATTGTTTAAGTGCATATTTTAATGTTTAAACTAAAAAATCTGTGGCACAGATTTTTAATATTCATCATATAGATACTTCTAAAGGATTACTTAAAGTTAAAACTTTCAAAATTTAAAAATTTATATTCTTTTACTAATATCTTTAAAAATAGATAACATATCAACAATTCTTGAGAGCATTTTTAAAGCTTAGATTGGCTGACAGTAAGGGTAGGGTTGCCTGGGTTAAACTGGGTTAAACAGGTTTGGTCACGTTAGAACAAATCTGCCATACCTATAATTCAGCCGAGGCTAGACATAGCTTGGACATGCTATCTCTCACACCAGCCAATCAGAATCGATTGTGTATCCGTTAAAAGTATGCAGCCACATGTGTATAAAATGTCAAGACATTACGTTGAAAAAAAGGGAGAAATAAAAGTACGTGTCATTCCATCCCACGACTGTCCCAAAACCAGAAAGGGGGAAAGTCTCCAGTGGACCCTAAAGTGGGACAAAATTCGTCATTACTGCGTTTTGCAAATTAATTTTAATCAAAAACTATAGTATGGCGACTTTCTACAGTTTTCAACCAAGTTCAAGACAATTTTAAAACTTATTAACCCCTTTGGTCATTTCATTTTAACGCAAATAGTTAGGCGGTTCTGAAGAAGTTCTTTTTTTAAATTTTATTATATCTGGATATTATATCCAGTCATATTGTTTTCGCGTAAGACAAAACGTGGTTTGCTGACTCACAATTTTTATTTGATACTCATCATTCTGTCGTAAGGGAGAGGAACGGGATCTAGTTGTTAATAGGGCTAGTGCCTCAATCTCTCAATGAATAATTGGCTGCGGTTTCAGTAATATTACGACGTGAAATGGTTAGGTGTGTGGACATATACGGTGTCCTCCTACACCCATAAAACTGATAACCATTGCACAAGTGGAAAATTTGAGAATGGCATTTAAAAATAATCCAATAAATAAATAAATTCCGGTCAATTTAACTTTTTGTTGTTGTTGAAATTTTGAGTGTTTTAGAGGTATCTAAAAACATGTGTGATAGGCAGTTTACATGTAGATATGCATAACATAGTCCTCGTGGAAGGACAAAATTCGTCCCCATGACGACATTATAAATGTTCCTCATACATTCGGTGATTTCCTGTCACCCCCATATTTTATTCGATATTATCTATTTGAATGCTATATCCTCTGACAATTTAAAACAATTTCAAGTTAATTGTATTTATCCAGCTAAACAGTAGCCCGTAAAAGTAAAGTGACGTCACATTAGCAGTTGAGGAAAATCCGGGAGGTTTGGTGGGGGGATTCCCCATGCAGTTTGCCTTACACGTAAAATAGATGTAGCGATTGGGTAGTGAATGGCTATATTGTCTATTTCCACGCGTTTCAGAGTTCAAATTCTGTACCAGTGACCATTTTTCAGAAAAAGATTCCTCCAGCGTTATCCATTGAAGTATATAGCGACGTCTATGGCTTGCATTTGATAACAACATAATAGCGGAGCCGTAAAAATGACCTGTTGAAAACATTAAAAGCGGGAGAAGAGGCGGGTTATGAGGTCAGTTCAGTTCTATCCAGGCTCATTAGGCACATATACATGTGTTCTTGTACCTGTATAGACGACTTCCAATTCAACATTAATTGGTGTCCCGAGACTTGGCCACAGACCCCCATTAGTTTTCCATAAGCGACAATGTTAACGTTTAGCGCTGTAGCTCAGTCCCAAACATTCCGAGGCCAGTAAGCTTTCGTGCATACCTGGCCCAGCCTGTGAGAAGAAGCCATAAAAATCTTGACATAGATTGGCCGTCAAAATCTGGACCTATCTATGCCGGCAGCTGGGAGGGGTGCCTAGCAACGCCAAGGGGACGTCACTCGAAGCCTCATCACCACCTGTCTCCTTGTGTCCTCTCGCCCAGAATTTCAAATTTTCATCATTAAAACTCATACCTGCCCAAAGCTTAGACAATTTCCATCATTTTCATACCAAGCATGCACCTGTACACCAAAAACGGCAGGCTGGCCGCAAAAAAGATTTTACACCCTAAAGTACACAGAACTACAACCCTACTGAAAAACGGAAGTTGTAATGGGGGTCTGTGTCCACTTAGAGTCTAAGAGTATGGAGCCGTAAAAGTTGGGTGGGGAGGGGCGAATCAAAGGATAAAAGCGAGTGCCCCGAGTTTAGAAGTTAGAAGTCGAATCCCGATTTTAAAGTTGGGGCCACGACTTTCATATGCCAGCCACAGATGAGGGCGTCGCAATTTTGCCACTGTGAATACCTTTAAAAGGCTCCGTAAAAAGAGCCCTATCTCATCTACAGATGATACGTAACATAATTTTGAATAATTTCTTACTTCACGTTAGTTGTGAAAACCAAAGAGAATCTAGTTCTGAATTGTAGGCCTATACCCAAAAGTGTCTATTTGGTCTGACTGAGTTACAAATAAGAATCATTCCTGAAGGTACTTAATCCGTTTGATCAAGGCTTTGTTGATCACTTTAGTAAGCCTGTAGTAAAAGATGAATTTGACAGCGATGCGTTAGAGTATACTTTGCATTTCCAGCAGGTCAAATTCTACGCGCACGTAAAAAGTGGAGGTCCAAGTATATTTGACCCGTAATTCACCACTTCAAAAGGGATTCCAATTCGACACCACTGTATAAATAAAATTACTTTTAATTTCTTTCCTGTGTTATTTTCTGTCCATGATTAATAATATCGTCATACTGCGAAACTCTGCCACAATATCCTTGCCTTGCATGTATATATAGACACTGCAATACTGACTTGCACAATTCCCGGAACCAGGGCTGTGGTTATGCTGGTGTTGAGTAAATCCGGCGCGCAACTTCCGCGTATATCCACTAAACACACGACTGACACGTGACACCAGGCACATTCCTGGTAATGTAAAAAAAAAATCCGTTATAAAATTAATAGAAAAACTGCCGCCTGAGTAATGCTAGAATGTTTTCTGTTATAACAAAATATATTGCCATATTCAACAAAATATATTGTGCCATATTTAACATATATCCTTTCAGTATAACAACAAGTCTTTACATTAAATTCATAAAAAAATGTGTGCTATATTTAACAAATCAAACTGCTGCAATAAGGATAGTCACACGTGGGATAGTTGCTCATCAGTAACTTGCCAAAGGTCGGTGGTTTTTGCAAGTTTCTCTACTAAAAAAACTGAACACCATCCGTACGAGTTAAATATAGTTCAGTATGGCGTTAAGCGACAATCTAATAAATAAACAAATAAATCTATAAATCAATAAATAAATAAGTAAATAAATAGATCACGGTTATACAAAGGTTTGTGAAATGGTCATGCAACTTAGAATGTTGGGGGTAGTTGATTCAGTACTTATTAGTCACTGGGGCCTTCACAGCTCCGATCAAATATTGAAAATGATGTCGTAATGGGGGGAAAATGAAGGAAAGAGACGTGAAAGTGACAGATTACTTGAAATAGTTGAGGGGATGATATGTAAAAGAGACAGAATACTTGGAATAGTTGAGAGGATGATATGTAAAAGTGACAGTATACTTGGAACAGTTGAGGGGATAATATGTAAAAGTGACAGTATACTTGGAACAGTTGAAATGAAGAGATGTAAAAGTGACAGAATACTTGGAACAGTTGAGGGGAAGAGATGTAAAAGTGTCAGTAGGGGATCTATACTTCAAACAATTGAAGGGAACAGAGGGGTAAAATAGCACTATACATAGAAAATCCTGTTTTCAGTCTCAAGATGGCACAAGGGGTTTGGTGCTCCCAAGAGACAGATTTTTCTATAACTGCACAATTTCGTAGAATTCAGCCTGCTGCCTTGAATTAACCACCTCTCTTTGCCAGGTGTACCAGACAAACCTTCCAACATAAATGCACTACTGAACCCGAAGAGGGAGTTTGATTAGAATCGGATTTATTTTGTTAGCGACTAATCAGCTTCGGACAGCAAAGCGCTTTTATCAAACTAGCCAGCAAGGTCCGATAGGAGGCGTACGAAATTACGATAAATAAAACATTTATTTATTTATTTATTTTATTGTTCTTTAACGCCATACTCTTGAAAGTTTCATCTGTCAATTTTACTGGGGGAAAGCGCGGAGTGCCAGACATAAACCACCGACAACGTTCAAAGCCGAGTTTGAACAAATTAAATTTTATACTTCCCAGAAATGACTATCCAAATTCCCCAGTGTGTAGTTATATGAATTATGTTTCATTATACTTCATGTTTATTTATACTGACTACACAGAGTGACTATATCCACACGCCTAAGAGCTCACATCCGCAACACAAATCCCGGTCATCCGATAATTGGAATAGGCTACGTCTATACATATATGTATACTTGCGACACGTATCTATACTTGTTAAGGGTATAAAAGGAGCAAGCAAGAATCCTACTTTCCACAGTTGCTATGGAGATATTCTCATCGATCGAGACCTAACACTGCACAGTACTGAAAAGTATACATCGCTGATAGTTTTAAGAACACGAGGATAGTTTAAGCCCGTCGTTTTATTTCTTGTTTAGATTTTAAACTTATAGACTTCTGAATATTGGGCGATATTTACCACACAATGACTGCTGGCCTCACAGTCTGGCTGGGATTTTTGTATGTTTTTTTGGCAAGTGCGAACGGACGGGGTAAGTGTGTTGTTGGGTAAGAACCTCTGTCTACCTCCTTTCTCATTTATAGAAGGTATATCCGGCCTCTGGCTGACCTAATTCAGCTGACTATATGATCTCCCTACTTATTTAATATTCTCATATTTACTTTGTCGCGCGCGATATTTTTTTATTTGTTTTTTCTTTGGGGGGGGGGCAAAGCTGGCTCCCCTATTGGAGCTCTGTGGCAACCAATTTTAGTTTTCTTCTTCATAATCCATTGCGCGCGCAACAGACTTAGGAAATCTTTTTGTAGTACAAAATTTTATCAAAACACTTTCAACATTTGTTCGAGAACGTGACCATCGAATTGCTCCTCACACACACGTGTCATTTTTACCGTGCACGCGCGCTTCGTAAATTTGTGTCCACAGCGTCACAATCCTCACAGCGCATGCGCACCTCTCTAAACTCGCATTACATTAATTCCACCTATGGCAAATCTTGAATATCAATCCTGAATAACAGCAAGGTCACTTGCGTCACAATCAGAAAAAAAAAGTATTTATTTATTAACACTTGATACATAAGCATTCTGTTTACCCAAAATGCGCAAAACATCGTTCTAGCAGACCACTTTTGATCAGAATTATTTTTGTTAAAGAATGTTAATAATAGGTTCACTTGAGGACATTAATGGGAGGCTTAACCCATATAAACAAGCCCTTGTGTGCCACACAAATTTAGGGTATAAAAGTCAAACTTGTCCAGTGATGTAAAGTGAGTGGGAAAAACCACACATGCGGTTTCAGGAGCTTGGTAAAACTTGCTGTCAAAGTTCCCCTTTCATTGATTTCATTTGACTGGTAGTTTCCTTTCATATTTTAAGTATATTAAGTGGCCATATTAAATGAATGGCTTAATTAACTATTTGTGACTTGCGGATAAGCCCAATCTATGTTGACACGTTGATCTCATTAACAAGGATAAGAGCAGACCTAGTTCCGGCCCTCATTTAGGTAAAATTGTCAAGAGCCGCGGATATCATCCGTTCTCGGCTTTCAGGCGATACGGGGAAGTGACGAGTGATCTCCAATTAGTTAGATCCAAACCACTTGATCTTAGCTCAGAATTCTTCGAGTAGGCCTATACATGTATACTCACCATAAAACAAATCAATCAGTAATCATTTATACGTCATCGTTTTGAAATACAGCATGGAGAATGTTATTGTTGTATATTTAACCTTTTTTACGGTTTTCTCTAAATTGGACAGACTATACTTTATACGCGAATCAGTCCAAATAGTATGGAGATTTGAGAGACCGCGTGTAACCTAGCAGCGTGTCTCTAATTGGTTGAAAGGATCGGGGTGTACGATGCAGCATTAGCAGCTCAACAAACGAATAAATTATACAAATACATTATTGACTGATAACCCATTACTAATGTCCATTCACCTGAAAAGACGCGCCTTTTTTTCCTCGCGAAATTTTCACTTCGTCCATGATTTTGAGCAAAGGAAAGTTTCACTGGACTCATTAATTCCTGTAAAGGTCTAGCCCCTATTCACGTAAGTTGAAGCGACAGACTGAAGCAATTACCCAAGGTAACATACTTCATGAAACGTTTTTATATATCTTGTACTTTTTACTTTAATTACAGTGCCCGGATGTAAAGAACCACGACTATACGCTAAATACCGTCATCATCGCGACCACAAGGTCACCCACATCAGGGGTTTTCCCGCCGGAGCCACAGTGACAACCCAGTGTGTTGCTGGGTCACGTGACGAAAAGAGGCCAATCGAAGCGGACTTGTAGACGCGGACGCTGGACGGGATTTCCTTTAGCATGCAGGAAAAGTAGGACATGTTATTAGTTTCTTACCAAATTCCTCACAGCGCCGCCTCTCTGCGTTCGCCTTAACATGTTGCAAATCGCAAACTTTTTAATTTTAATATACATACTTTGAACTGTTCTGGATGTCCGTCAAATCAAAGTCCCTCTGTCACTTCCCAATTGTATGTCTGCCAAAGCAAAGTCCCCCTATCACTTCCCAATAGTAGGTCTGCCAAGGCAGTCTCTCTGTCACTTCCCAAATAGTAGGTCTGCCAAGGCAAACCTCCCTCTGTCTCTTCCCAATAGTAGGTCTGCCAAGGCAAACCTCCCTCCTGTCACTTCCCAATAGTAGGTCTGCCAAGGCAAAGTCCCCCTGTCTCTTCCCAATAGTAGGTCTGCCAAGGCAAAGCTCCCTCTGTCACTTCCCAATAGTAGGTCTGCCAAGGCAAAAGCTCCCTCTGTCACTTCCCAATAGTAGGGTCTGCCAAGGCAAAAAGCTCCCCTCTGTCACTTCCCAATAGTAGGTCTTCCAAGGCAAAGACCCCTCTGTCACTTCCCAATAGTAGGTCTGCCAAGGCAAAGCTCCCTCTGTCACTTCCCAATAGTAGGTTTGCCAAGGCAAAGCTCCCTCTGTCACTTCCCAGTAGTAGGTCTGCCAAGGCAAAGCTCCCTTTGTCACTTCCCAATAGTAGGTCTGCCAAGGCAAAGCTCCCTCTGTCACTTCCCCAGTAGTAGGTCTGCCAAGGCAAAGCTCCCTCTGTCACTTCCAATAGTAGGTCTGCCAAGGTAAAGTAAATTTTAAATAAAGGAAAAGAAAATGGATGTTACAAGTAATGTAATAAATACATATCCCGATTTCAGAAGAAGTTGAATGTCCAGAGCCTATCCCACCGATAGGTGGATACGTCACTCGTCATAGTGGGGCAAATGCGGGGAGCGTGAGGTTTTCTTGTCTCGATGGTTTAGAGACTGAAGGGCAAGTGGAAGCCAGCTGTTTGCCGAGCGGTCAGTGGAGTGCGCACTGCACCGAGATGTCGACGTGAGTTTGAGCCTACCGAATTTCAGCTGGTTGTTGTTGGTTGGTTTTCATGAGGGTGTTGGGAAGTGGGGTTGAAAGGAGCCAGCTTTAATACTGTCTTGTGGCCATCAAACACCAGTGAATGAGTGAGTGGTGTATGTTGGGGAGGGGAGGTGGGGAGGGGAGGGTGGGGGGGGGGGGGGGGTCAGTGTTACCATTTGCTAACTATGACACTATCGTCGCTGCTCTCAATGCTGTTGCTCTACCATTTGTATTACCCCAAATCATTGTCATACAGGGAAAATATTTTAGAATATATTGCCGAAACAGAGTACGACTTTAAAGAAATTATACAATCACTGGCTGTTTTTGTGTGCTAAATGGGGGGTAAACATGCATACCTGGTTGAACTTGGTCTAGATCCATAGCCCTCATCGAAAGATGTTTTGTGATGTGAAAAAATTGAATCTCTTTCCATAACCTCTGGTACGTCGTTGTAGGCATTAACGGTTAATTAAAATCAAATTGTATGAAATTGTATAGGTTTTTTTCAGAGGTTTTGTAAAGAGTGTATTTTCAAATAAAAATGCTTAAAACGTTTAAACTTGAGGCTGCGTGATATTGTATTAACATATCTTTAACTCCTTCATTCAGGAAACACTGAAATGCCAAGACCTGGCGAACTGCCAAACTCTGTCAAGACAACCATAAACGATTTGACCTTGAAGACTTTGAGCCCGGGGACTACGTGAAATACACATGCAACCCTGGCTACCTTATCGCCCGGCTTCGACGAGTACAAAGAAATGCGGTGTCTTGTACACGGAGAGTGGGACGTAGGCTTCGGGAACTGTGAAGGTAATGCAATGTCGCCAAGACAATGGCAACTATATTAGTAATGACAACTGTTATTGGTAATAGCAGCTGTATTGGTAATGGCAACTGTATTGGTAATGACAACTGTGTTGGTAATGAGAGCTGTATTGGTAATGATAGCTGTATTGGTAATGGCAGCTGTATTGGTAATGGCAGCTGTGTTGGTAATGACAACTGTATTGGCAATACCAACTGTATTGGTAATGGCAACTGTGTTGGTAATGACAACTGTATTGGTATTGGCAACTGTATTGGTAATGAAAGGTGTATTGGCAATGCCAACTGTATTGGTAATAACAGCTGTATTGGTAATGGCAACTGTATTGGCAATGCCAACTGTATTGGCAATGCCAACTGTATTAGCAATGCCAACTCTATTGATAATGACAGCTGTATTGGTAATGACAGCTGTATTGGTGATGATAACTGTATTGGCAATTGTAACTGCATTGTTAATGACAGCTTTATTGGCAATGATAACTGCGTTGTTTATGTCAACTGTCTTGGTAATGACAACTATATTAGCGCTGGCAACCCGAAAGTGTGTTTAGTAAATATAATTAAGCCGCCTTCATATTGTGTGTCTCCTACAGTTGTAAGATGTCTTCCACCCGAAAGTGTGCTTAGTAAATATAATTAAGTCGACTTTATATTTTGTGTCTCTTACAGTTGTAAGATGTCTTCCACCAGAAAGTGTGTTTAGTAAATATTATTAAGCCGCCTTCATATTGTGTGTCTCCTACAGTTGTAAGACGTCTTCCACCCGAAAGTGTGCTTAGTAAATATAATTAAGTCGACTTTATATTTTGTGTCTCTTACAGTTGTAAGACGTCTTCCACCCGAATGTGTGTTTAGTAAATATAATTATTAAGCCACCTTTATATTGTGTGTCCCCTACAGCTGTAAGATGTCGTCCACCAGAAAGCGTGTTTATGGGCACTCACTATCCAGTGAAGGATTCCTACAATTACCAAGAGAGCGTGACGTATCAGTGCCTGGAGAATCACGAAGTTATTGGCCCTGCCACTCTGACATGTGACCGTTACGGCGAATGGAGTGGCTACACTCCGTATTGCAGAGGTAACACCTTACATAGTTCACCTGGATATTCTAAGACAACATTCTAAAAGACACACAAAAATGTTTTATCGTTTTAAGGGAAATGTAGAAAATGATGCAAAAAGTTTGAGGCAATCTTTACATTTCTTGATAACTCCTCTGTTGTACGCATATTTTCTGTTAATGGTCGTAACTTTTCGACGTCATCGATGAGAGAAAAGGGAACCAGCTCAGCGACAGTCAGTTGGAGTTGTTGTGACAAATATCACCGTCGACGTCACGACTGTTGGCTAAATAATTGCCAGACTGACAGCTAGGGCCTAGTTTAAACGTCCCAAGATAAAAGCTGTGAGGATTTTCTGGGCATTTAAATGCTACGACTAATCCTAAACTAATACTAATTTTCCATGAGTTTGATCGATATGCACAGAGACGATGCAGGTTGTTAGAGTGGTAGAGATTGTCCGAGTTAGTAATACATAGGTAAAAGTAACTTATTCTTCAAAATTGTGAACTTTTCCCTCCCAAAGCAGCTGAAGCCCATATAAGCTGTGCACAGAGTATTGGTCATTCCTGCCTTTTTTTTAGCAAACTAACATCAGTCGGAATGTGACAGGCCAAAACCTAACGCCATGTCTCGCGAGAAAGTACGAGATTTGCTCGCTGCCTGAGGAAGGTTCAGATACTTTTTATCCCTTCATGAACCTTACAATAAATGGGAAGAAATGAATCCCAGTTTAATTACATTCATTCCAATTCATTTTTACATCTTCAGCTGTGACCTGTCCGGATCCCTCGCAACCTGAACACGGCCGCCGGATTGGCTCTTCTTTCTTCGTGGGGGACACAGTGAAGTTTAAGTGTATGACTGGTTTTACCCTCATGGGCTCCCAGAACCGAACATGTCTACCAAACGCTCAGTGGAGTGGGGTGCTTACCATTTGTGAGAAGGGAGGTAAGCATGGAGTCTAGCATAACGCGATCGTCCATTACTATATGATATTGTGGCGAGCTAACTATCCAAGTCACCGTTTAGACCGTTCGTTAATCGGTAAAACAATATCAAGCACATTCAAATTCCCAAAGACCAGTTTCATGAATACAATTAGCATCATAATATTTTAATACAGATATATATAGAGAGAGATATAATTTTAACGGAACCATATACATTTGATATAACAGAGCATACTCTAACTTTCCTTGGAAGACGTACATGCTTGTGGTTATAAGGGGACAAGCAATATTTGCGAAGCTGCTAGGCCTAGGATAAGTGCAACATGTGAGGATCTGGAAGTGTTTTGACCACTTTCAATAAAGAGAGTCAAGACATTTTTTACTTTAAGTTTATTTTGACGGAGATATTACTTTTGTATCTTTGCTTTTTTACCTTTACCATGGGATTTTAAATGAAAAAGCATAAATTCTACTTAAAATACATATAATGCGTCCACAACCATGAACAACTTCCATTTTTTTTTCATTTGAATGTTATTTTACAAAACTTTTATTGATTTTCACCGTTCAGATTCCGACTGTCCCGATCCTGGCACTCCTATCGGAGCTGTGAAGGTCGGTAAGAGTTATAACATCGGTGACACAGTGACCTTCACCTGTGGGTCAGACTTCTTCTTGGAGGGCTCCGCCAACCGGGTGTGTCTGAAAAACGGAATGTGGTCAGGGACGGAAACCTACTGTCGTTGTAAGTAGTCGCATACCGATTGTTGAAGGGGAAGAAAACATAAAAATAATGCAAGTTTCAGATGAAAAGGAATGAAAACTTATTTGTAAATATGATTTTAAATATTTTTTTCATTTCTCTTTACGGAAAAGAGAACATTGGGAAATAATTTTTGTATGGTGGGTATTTATGATCAGCTTTTGGTTTACATGGCTTTAACTTAAAACTTCCATATTATGACGTGGTGCATTTCTAATGAGTTAATTTGACTGTAAATTTGTTGTTTATATTTAACACATGCGTTAAATCTGAATGATGATAATATATTGAAATATATTATAAATATAAATATGATTAAAATACTTGTTTAAAGCATTTGTCAGAAGAAAAGTAAAACTTCAAGCCCAAATGTACACACTGAACTTGGGTCACATCCTTATTTAGAGATTATTTAGACGATATATACCAAGTGGCGGTCCAAAATACCCACCATACAAAAATATTTTCAAATGTCTTTTTCTCCTTAGAGAAAACCGGAAAAATTGTTGCTTCGACAATGTGCAAATGTTGGAAACGTTTAAAAGTTTCAAAATCGATATCTTTTGCTTCCATCATCATATCCCAGTAGTAAGCGAACTAGCAAAATCACAGTTCAGGACGTCAACCAGTGAAACAATATTTAAAGTCAAATTCCTAAAGACAACTGCGGTATTATTAAGGAAATTTCCACCATAATCTATTTAGATACTAGTGTGTATTATTTTAACAGAAGATGCAATCAAATCAAGTCAAATGACCCACAATCTTCTCACCAAAGTGGTCGCTGTGAGTTCAAGCCCAGCTCATGCTGGCTTCCTCTCCGGCCGTACGTGGCAGCAACCTGCGGATGGTCGTGGGTTTTCCGCGAGCTCTGTCCCGTTTCCTCCCACCATATTGCTGGCTGCCTTGGAATATGTAAAATATTCTTGAGTACGTCGTAAAACATCAATGAAATAACTAACTCAATCAATCAAAGACGCAAAGAGATACATTTATTCTTTCGCAACTAAATCCTTTCCTCTTTATTTTTTCCCTAGACAAGTACAGTTACAGGGACCCTGAGGAGGCAGCCATTTTGTTTGGCGAAAAACTAGACCAGATATCCATAGAGACGTCTGACAGCAAACTGGGGGCGAAACTAAGAGAAAATTTGACCCTGGTGCATGACAACAGCACTGGACGGGCCATTAACATTGGTTACCAGTTCGGAGTGGATCTGTACATCCTCGTCGATGTCTCGGGGAGTATTTCTTCAGAGGCTCTGAATATCACAAAGGAATTCTGCAAGGCTATCGTTGATAAGGTACATGTAGGCGCCAAGCCAATATAAAAGACAACAACATAGCCTGTAAAATTACAACAGCGACAACAGAGTGACGGTTGAAAGATGGTCAGATATAACCAGTGTAAAAAACACCCTCTTGTCAATTTACCTCAGTTATTAGTAGAATCAAATCCTCTAGTCTGTAGCCCAACACTGGACAAGGGAATTAAACGTTCGCCTTAGGGAAGCGGAAAATCATTTTATTAAAAATTTAATCCGGAAAGGTAATTATGTGAAACATTAGAGTAAACCTTTTCTACCACCTAGTCTAACCAGAAAACCTATTGGGCTTTGTTAATAAAAACTTGTTTGATTGGCAGGTGGGCGTGTCCAGGAAGATCGACGGCACGAGAGTAACACTAATCAGTTTCTCGGGAAACTTCGAAGAGCTTGTGACTCTCCATGATGAGCAGACGCCAGAGGCGGTGATAGCCAAAATTGACGAGATGGGAAAAATTAGAGGTGCGCATGCCACACGGTGAATAGCTCACTGGTCCCAGTATACCGTTAAGCTTATTACTTTTCGCATGCTGATTTGAGATCTAAACATTAAGTCCGACATTTGCTTTCCACTCGTAAATCGTAAAGGCACGATCCAAGTCAATAATAACTTAAAACACCAATCCCTAAAAGAATATATAAGAAATATATCTATTAATAGAAAAGTATTAATAGAAAATAGGGCCGTTAAATGTAAGAGAAAAGTAGTTTTCAGTGATGTGGGGAAAACGGTCGATATTTTAGTCATGATATCCAATTCAAAATTCAAACTCAATACAAAAGGTATCACTGTGCAGAAGTTGCAAAACCTGAACATTTAAAAAAGGATGTAACTTTGCCACGGTTTGGTGGGTGTAAATGAAAAGTGTGCATGCACGCATGAAAATGCGACATTTGCGCAGCGTCACTTTTCCCCTTATTTCAGGATGATGCTATTAAATTGTGTTAACTGCGAGATTTTGAGTTCGAAGTCTTCGATGGCTAAATGTAAAAAATGTGCTATTGTACCATATTACCTGTCAGAAATAGCCAATGTTTTGGATTACATTTAACTATAGGATGGGAGTCTGTGGGGAACATTTTTTCCTTTAGCAACAAAAGAGTTCGATCTCAAAACTCGCTCATTTCGCTATATCTTATATTATATATGTACAGCTGCATTCTGTTGGATCTCTCAAGGATTCTTTTATTAACTGTTGTTTTGATTATCAATCGCTAGGGCATATAAAGTCAATATGTCGAGAAGGCAGTTGGGTTCGTCGCAGCCGATGAGGTTGCTGGCTCGTATTTTACTGCCGGTAGTTCCGACACTGCTTTTAGTCAGGAAATTTATCCTGTGCATGGCAAAGGGCGGTGGCTAACTCCAGAATCTGCGGTTTCCACCACCTCTAAAGTTGACCTCACTGTGCATGCGAATAAAACTCTTGATTGTGTGGCTTTAAACTCCGATCAAATTAATGATAATTAATGATAAACAATAAATTAATAAATATATCTTTTGCTTTCCAGGTAGTAACGCTACAGCAACGACTTTAGCCATGGAACGGGTTGAGGATTTCATCGCATCAAGGAAAATACAGGCGCTGGGCACAAAAGCTCTTAGTGCCGTCATTCTGCTTACTGATGGTGAGAACACTGGAACGAAATCTTACTCAGAATAACATGTAGGCCTAAAGGACTTTCGAGATTTAGTTATGGAGAAAACGAATTATTTAAAGGCAAAGAAGACATAAATGGACGTCGAAAGTTCGCCAGTAACTTACTAAAGGTCGAAGGTTTACTTCAGGTTACCCTGTTTCATCCAGCAATAAAATTGACTGCCGTCATTTAAGTGAAAAAAATCTTCATTATTACGTAAAACAGCAATCAAATAAAAAAATAAATATTTCTGTTTAACTTGGATTACTTACACTAGAGTGGACTTTCCTTGGACCATAACGTCATTGCGATTACGGATTCTTTTCTCGTAGTAGGTTGAAAGGTCCTTCAGCAACCTGTGGATGATCGTGGGTTTCCCCTGGGCTAATTCCGGTTTTCTTCGACCATTATGCTGACTGCCATCCTATAAGTGAAATATTCTTGAGTACGGCGTCAAACATCGATCAAATAAATAAAATATTTTTTCGAAATAAATTTAAACAAATCCACTTCATTTTTTCGTGTGCATAGGAAAGCACAACATGTACGGCAGTCCCGTGGCAGTGGCAAACAGAATGAAAACTGACTATGGCACAGATATGTACACTATAGGGATCGGTGTGGACGTTGACGAGGAAATATTGCAGAATATGGCGTCCCCAGGACAGTACATAAGACTGAAACACATCCATGATTTGGAAGGCATCACAGTGTTCCTGTTGAACGGTAGTATAGGTAAGACTCAAAAGCCTACTTTTTAGACCGGAAAGCCTTCTCGGTCTCTACAAAATATTGTAGCAGCGCCTTACGTGAGTATTTCATATTTTCACAACGAGCAAGCTAATAATTTTGTTAAAGAAGCTAAGAAGCCAATATGTACCACATATTACACAGTAAATGTGGCGTACCACAGTGTGGTACTGTGCGCTAAGTTTACCGCGTGACAGTACTATAAAATTAGGTTATGTATTACACAGTATCACATATCACTCAATCAGATGACGTAATCCACAATTTGGTGACGAATTACACAGCAAGTGTGATGTACCGCACAATTAATATGAAGCATTACTCAGTGTTAATGTGTCGAACCAGACATTAGTACAGAAACTGTTAGCCAAAATGAATGTTTCAGGTCAATAATCGAAAGGCCAATTCCCAAAATGTATTACACAGTTACGTATTGCACAATAAGTGTGATGGATCACACAATTAATGTCAGGTATACTGCAGTCAGTCTGACGTATTACACAGCAAATGTGACGTATTGCACAGCAAGTATGATGTATGGCAAGGCCAATGCCATGCACTAGACGGCCAGTGTGACGTGTTGCATAATTACTGTGGCATGTGATATGAAGAACAACAGTTTCATTTCATCATTTTTAATACTCCACAGGGTATGAGGAGTGTGGTGTAGGCGGTCTAAAAGATCTGCCGGCATACCAGGACCTAGAGGACTACGTGACTGCCAAGGACATACAGAACTGGCCGTGGATGGCGGGACTGTATGTGGATGGAAATCGTGACCAAACGGTGAGTGGCGATGTAACTTGCAATTGGCATCACTTCTCATTTTTACCTACTGAGCGGCTCGAGGAAGAGCTACACGCAAGCGTTCAAATCACAGCAAAACACATGGTTTTCTCTTGTGACACTGCACTGGTTGTGTACTACAAGTACTTGGGCTTTATAACCCCCATCCCCCCCCCCACCCACACCCCCAACCCCCTACCCCCCTCACACACACACACCAATAAAAACACCAAGTGTTAAAAAGCTTTCAAATATTGGAAAACTGTCCTCTTCTTTATAAGCCATACTGACGGTATCTAGGAACTCTGCAGTCACATCACCGGTTTTTCATGATGTTCACCAGAAGGAAGGAATTTTGGGAACATTATTTCAGTAATATTTTCTCATGGATAAAAAATAGTTATTTAGTATTCATTGTCGTGATTAAAGTTGAAAAAACTTCGTGTGACGTCAGAGTTCCTAACCTCTGATAGTGTGGTCCGTAAAGCCCACCTTAGAATTCAAATGTAAGTTTTTTCCCATGGATAAAAATATTTATTTAGTATTCAATGTCGTGATTAAAGTTGAAAAAACTTCGTGTGACGTCAGAGTTCCTAACCTCTGATAGTGTGGTCCGTAAAGCCCACCTTAGAATTCAAATGTAAGTTTTTTCTCATGGATAAAAATATTTATTTAGTATTCATTGTCGTAATTAAAGTTGAAAAAACTTCGTGTGACGTCAGAGTTCCTAACCTCTGATAGTATGGTCCGTAACAGAAAGTGTTATGAGGTTTTTTAGATAGCCGTCGATGTAGTATATTTTCCTTCGGGTTGTGCTGAATTTCCTCTTTCCGTAAACCTGATCATCTTGTGATTAATATATTCTCGAGTAAGAGTTAGTGATAAACAAACAAACTAATAAATAAATAATTTTTTCCCCAATTCAGTACAGTGATTTCATTTGCGGAGCCTCGCTAATTCGTCCACAGTGGTTGTTGACAGCTGCCCATTGCTTCCCAAAAAAGAAATATTTGTACCCAGCCGATTGGCAGGCCAGGATGGGTAAGTCCTAATGTGCCTATATGTTTCGGTTTTTACGTCGTACTCAACAAGTTCAAGTGATGAGCTTGAACGGTGATCTTGAAGGGTAAATTTCCTGATGTGAGAAATAGGCCAGCTCCTTACTACTTACGTAGTGAATTTGTCAACTCTAACCTCCAAAATATATAACTTTCGCGTGATACAATGCCATACCGCCACATGCAGCTTGCACTTTTCTCCACAACATTTAAAAAATCAACCTAGCATGACCACAGTTTGGATCTGTGGTTTCTGGATACATTTTGTTACCTTCGTAACCTCCAGGGGGATGGGAAGTAATTCTGGCAAAGAAAATTTCAGTTCTGTCCAAAACAGATTCTGATATATCTTAACTGGGTGCAAACCAACAGTGCAAAAATTTAACGTGCAACAACATAAAATGTCTGTGTGACAGTATTACCCAATCAGTGCTCCTTCACTCTTCACTTCGGCGGCAAATCTTGCACGCAATTGCCCGAATTGCACATATGTAACAAAATGCATTATAGCAGGTTCGAATGCACATGACAAGCAAGTTGGTTTAGTTCTAACCATATCAAAAGCATTGTATATCATAAAACCCACCGACATTGTATATTTTTACGTTTCTTTATTTTATTTTTTTTCTTTTTCTTTTTGTGGCTTCTTATAGGTAGTTTGTCACGTGTGACGAACGATGGTATTCCTTTGGACATCGCGGAAATCATCATTCACCCGGACTACACGAACACACCTAACGAACAGAATGATGTGGCCCTCATAAGATTAGTAGACCCGGTGATTCTCTCCCCTACCATACGGACGGTATGCCTGCCGAACAACCTGCCTCAGTTTGAAGGTATATAGGTTACTCGAGCGAATTGAGTTTCCTTACTTTTAAGTTGTATGTTTGACAACTTCAACCTCAAACATCTATATCCCCCAACTTTCCCTTGGTACCATGCCACAACACCACATACAGCTTGTACTTTTTTCTGCAACATATCAAAAAATCAACCTAGCATGACCACCATTGTTTTGTGTTGTGGTTGTTGGAAGTGAAGTTATAGCATTTTGCTACCTTGGTAACCTCCAGGTAGATGAAAAGTAACACTAGCAAAAATGTTTCCAGTCTTATCCAAAACATTTCAATTAGGTGTAAACTAACACTGCAGACATTTACAGTGCCTGAACCACCTAAAATGTCTGTATGGTAGTATTACCCATTCAGCGCTCCTTCACCCTTCAGTTTGGAGGCAAATCTTGGACCTACTTGCCTGAATTGCGAATATGTGACCTTTAAGCTGACGTAATACACAAGTTACGCTTATAGATATGCCGGATTTCTTCAACATTTTGTGTAGCCTTTTTGAGGTACATGTGCTGCACAGCCTTCATGGACGAAAAATAACCTGGGTTTGAAAGGGGTGTAATTTGAGATCAAATACTGAAATCACAATCAGAGAATCATAATGATAACACGAAATAACATTTGAAAAAAAATATCCGATTAAATAGCAGAAAAAGCAATATTATATTACCTTTATTCGCTTCTAAAACTGCAATGTTCTGGAAGTAATCATTGGATGACTGTTTGCACATGCAGTTGACCAAAACCAGGCTTGGTACAAAGCTGGGCGCTGGTCAGTCGTCTCGGGCTGGGGAGACGTCAGAGTCAGGAAGCCGACCGACAGTGGAGTCATTCTACAGGAAGAGCTGAAGTTCACGGCTATGAGAGTACAGAGTGACGAAACTTGCGACGCCACCAAAGTAAACCCTTTGCTCAGATACACCCAGAACATGTACTGTGCCGGTAAGAGTCGTCGTTGTTTTATGTAGGGCCATTTGTTTTATGTGCACTCTAAAACCTAAAGTAGCAGAGTTTCAAGTCTGGACTCGGTCATGCTGTATCACGTGAAAAAATGTTAGGCAACATTTGCTGACATTAATTTACCAATCACCTGTCTCACGTTTTCCTGTCTCACGTGTTTCAGAGGCACGAATGACACCTTTTTCCTGAATTAAAGTTCACAAACGTATAGCTCCTCAATTTTCTCCATCGTTCGGGTCCTCTAGGTAACGTCTTTATCGGCCCCGATAGCACAGGTGGTAGAGCGTCCGCATCGGGAGCGGTAGATCCAGCGTCAGTCCTGGGTCGGGTCACACCTAAGACCTTTGTTGTAATTTCCTCGCCTGGCGTTCAGCATTAAGGGCATAGTGCAATGAGTATAACTGCTCGAGCGGGGCGGCTTACTTGCCCTCGATAAGTCGTCTCAGTGAAGCACTAGATAAAAGAGCGGTGGAAATCCATCCTGCAACAATGAGGCAAATTACACGTATATGGGCTCTAAGGATTCCTTCGTCGTCTTATGACATATGACGTACGACGTTAACCACCAAGCAGTCGCTCACTCTAAGTAACTTCAAGTGAGTGAATGAGTGAGTGCTTGGAGTTTAACGTCGTACTCAACAATTTTTCAGTCATATGACGACGAAGGAATCATTAGGGTGCATGTACGTGTAATGTGCCTCCTTGTTGCAGGACGGATTTCCACCGCTCTTTTATTTAGTGCTGCTTCACTGAGACGACTTACCGAAGGCAAGTAAGCCGCCCCGCCCGAGCCATTATACTGATACGGGTCAACCAGTCGTTGCACTATCCCCTTCGTGCTGAACGCCAAGCGAGGAAGTTACAACTTCCTCTTTTAAAGTCTTAGGTGTGACTCGATTAAGGATTGGCCCTTGATCTACAGGTCCCGAAGCGGACGTTCTACCAACTGTGCTATCCGGGCCGGTAGTAACTTCAAGTGAAACTCTTTTCAGACGCCCTTGATATAACATATGTGTTCAATAATAGCTGCTTAACAGTTTTGACAGGTCACATGATACAGTATAACCCTTTACTTTGGCGATAAAAAAGTTCTAGCATGAAACTACCCTATATTCTTCAGTTGTATCTGTACAACTGTAATACTGTAGCCCACCCAGTTGTATCGCTTCACATCGTATCCCGCCATATTTTATCCAACAATACTGTAACCCACTCAGTTGTATCCTTCACGCTGTGTCCTTCCATATTGTATCCCACAATACTGTAACCCACCCAACTGTATCCTTCATGTCTTATACTGCTATATTGTATCCAGTAATACTGTAACCCACCCAATTGTATCCCTTCACGTCGTATATCGCTGTACTGTATCAACAATACTGTATGCCACCCAGTTGTTTCCCTCCATATTGTATCCAGCAATACTATGACCCACCCAGTTATGTCCCTTCATATCGTATCCCACCATACTGTATCCAACAATACTGTAACCCACCCAATTGTATCCCTCCACATCGTATCCCTCCATACTGTAGCCCACAATACTGTAACCCACCCAGTTGTATCCCTTCACATCGTATCCCTCCATACTGTAGCCCACAATACTGTAACCCACCCAGTTGTATTCCTCCATACTTCAGACATAATACCATCATTTCAAACGACTTTCTTTTATTGTTCCTAGGTGACGGTAAACGCCGAGACACGTGCGCCGGGGACAGTGGAGGTCCGTCAGTGGTAGAGCTCCCTGTCAGCTATCAATCCAAACGAGTGTTCCAGATCGGTGAGAGTTCAGTTTTTATCAGCGAAAATATGCAGGTTTCTCCTTTACTCAGTGCTATACAGCTTTGTATGTCTGCATTGCGGGTCGATTTATAATTTGGCTGTGTTCGCTCGGCTGTTCATACATTTTTATTGGCTTTATCATCACGTCAGCTATTATAAATAAACTACTTAGTTTATTTTGACTTTCTACAGAATCGGCGTTAGGCCATAATCATTCATTCATTTTGACTTTTCTTCTTTGACCTCTCTTTGTATCTCTTGGGCAGTTAACCTTAACCCATAGAAAAGAAAAAACCTGCAAGAAAAGTTACAGAAAGTAGAGTACATAATGTCTCTGTTCTTATTTGTTGATATTGTGTTATATGAGAAATAGAAATAGAAAGTTCCTCTTTGCGAACCTAATGTCCTTTATTGTGTAACGATTACACTTTTGAATTTTGGCTGATTTTTTCATCATGAAACTTACCCTGGTTTTATTCTCCCTTTCAGGCATAGTGTCGTGGGGATTCGGCTGCCGACAGGAGGGTATGTACGGGTATTATGTTCGACTGGAGAAGTTTTTACCCTGGATCCTAGAGAAAGTTGACCCTCCTCAGTCGTAGTTCTTACTGAACTGATGATATCGTGTGGTTTCACCGTTGACGACATAAATATTTTTGACCGGTAATGTCGTAGGTTTATGTGTGCTTTAGTCTGATTTTAACTTGAACGATGACGTCATGAAGTTTGTGACACTGATGATGTCGTAGGTTAATGTGTGCTTTCGTCTGATTTTAACTTGAATGATGACGTCATGAATTTTGTGATACTGATGGTGTCGTGGTCTGATTCCTAATGTCAACGATGACATCTTCAATTTTGTGTTGCCGGTGATGTCGCGCGTTTACAAGTATGTGTGCAAATCTGACATTAACAACACCAATAACAACATGAAATGTGTGTCAGTGATTGTGTCATGAGTTTATGTATGCGGCAAACTTATTTCGGACGTTATCAAGGATAGCAATACATTTCCAAAAGCATATTTTTACATTTGACAATGGTTTGCTTTCACAGCTTTGGGTGCCCGGTGAACATCAGGTCCAGGTGTTATGACCTGTGTATTTTATTATTACTTAGTCCTACGATATCACTGGATCAATTCAGATACCTTTCCTTTCAGCTACAGGTAGGAATGAACACTACACTGCATATCTCAGGCCCGAGTAATTGTACCGATGAATTGTACATTTATGTATATATTTGTGTACAGATGCCTTGTTAAAATACATGTAATATATATCTGTATATTTATATATTTATACGTGTAAAATATATTGTAAATAAAAGGAAGTTATATGTTTATGTTATTTTAAAGTGCATCACTTTATCAACTCAAGAATTTCATTTGACGATTTATGATAATCGATTTTATCCGAGTTTCTTTTCTTCTCAATTCAATTTCTTGTCAGCGCGTATCCATTCATTTATCCATGCCTAAGAATTCATTACTTGTATCACTGCGGCCCGGTTATAAGTATGGCTAGAGAAATTGCTCAAAACAAATCATTGTTTACCTGAAAACACCACAGTCGAACACACATGTTTTCTAACATGTGTGTGTATTGTATGTATCCTCCGTGTTTTACGTCGTACTTAACAATTTTTCGGTAATATGACGACGAAAAGTCACTAGGTGTTTGTACATATAATGTGTCTTCTTATGGCAGGGCGAGTCCATGCCACCAAGGGCTGCTACCACTGAAGTAATATATCGAAGACACCAGACATGACATCCCAGTCACATTATACTGACACGGGGCCAATCAGGCATGTCTCTTGCTCTAACTTCTCAGGGATGAGCGCCCAGGCGCGGCAGCATTAAGTACCATTTTTAAACTCTTTGGGGGGGGGGGGGGGGGGGCCTCCGTGGCTCAGTCGGTTAAAGCGCTAGCGCAGCGCAATGACCCAGGAGTCTCTCACCAATGAGGTCGCTGTGTGCGGTCCAGCTCATGTCTGGCTTCCTCTCCGGCCGTACGTGAGAAGGTCTGTCAGCAACCTGCGGATGGTCGTGGGTTTCCCCCGGGCTCTGCCCGGTTTCCTCCCACCATGATGCTGGCCGCCGTCGTATAAGTGAAATATTCTTGAGTACGGCGTAAAACACCAATCAAAAAAAAAAATAAAAAAATAAAGTCTTTGGTATAACCCTACCCGAGTTTGATCCCATGTCTCCTGACTTCGAGACGTACGCGCCAATCAAATGGCCACTGAAGCGGCCTTCCTGGATTCGAACCCGACCCCTCAGTCACCAGGGGCTGGAGGGGAACTTTGTTGGTGACTGAGCCAGGAATTCAAAGGACCGTAATTTCTTACCTACATGAAGTTGAAATGAAAGAGTGCGAAAAGTTTATTTGTAAATTTGGTCATATATTTTATTTTATTTATTTATTAAAAATCTTGAAATAATTTTTGCACGGTGGGTATATGGGACCACCTCTTGGTATATATTGTGTAATTTTATAAATGAAGATGTAACAAGTGTAAAAACATATATGCACTAGATTTTTTTTTCAGCTAAAAAATTCATTCAAACTGGATTTTGATCATATTTATATTTTTAATGTATTCATAAATATCATAATTCAGATTAAGTGCATGTGTTTGGACATGAACAATGAATTTACATTCCAATAAATTTATTAAACATGCATCACATCCTTATTTAAAACATTGTTGTGCATTTTTTTTTGTTTTCTCTCTTTTATATTATCATAGTTGTAACTAATACATGCATGGCAAGAATGGACGTGATTCTATTTTGTCTGATATATTACGGGGTTTAAACGCTTCTTGTGACGTCACATAATTCAGGACCAGTAAGTTCTACCTCAGGGAAGTACGGCAGCCATACTTTCCTAAATTCATTTGAAGGCAATTCGGCTATTCTGTACTTGGTTATGAAGATACTATTACCCTCTGAATCGGACATGGTACGAGTTGTGACAGATACATAGGCGACCAGGTCTCTTACACACATATGTAGGGCCTAGCAGTCAAGAAAAGTTTTAAATACATCCATTTGCATGGCCCATCAATCATATCCTGTGCAAGTCGCGATACATATTCAGAATCAGAACTAAAACATAACCCCCGTGCAATCTGCGTAACACTAATGCAACCGTTTAAGTCGGAGAAAGACAAGGTAAACTGTACATTCCTGGATAACAAAGTTCTAGGCGTTTCAAGCCTCGTACTTTCTTCTCCAGAAATGTACACTTAGTTGGCCTTTCTCCACATGTTAATGCCGTGTACATTCAAGAAGTTTTCACTTAAACGACGGTGGCCAGTTTCCTGAATCTAGAGAACCGAAATGTTCTGGAGTAAACCAGTAGCATGTGGCAAACAGTGGCAAACCTTCTAACATGTTCGACACATAAATAAACTGTCCTTTAAGCGCTGACGGTCTGTTGTTGGCCACATGACATCGAGAACAGCGGAGGCTGGGGGGAATCCCCTTTCTGAGGTTGGGATTAAACACATTTGTATCTCCGACGAGCAGGGGGCATTTGTCGGCATTTCACGGCAGTCATTGTTCCTTAGGGCTTTGGTGACTATTAGCAGTTGACAACATCCGTTGGGCCGTTCCCTCCAACCATAAAAAGAAGCCTCATCGTATAAATGACAAATTATTGAGTATTGTGTTAAATAATTAATCTATCAACCAATGAAAAGACAAGCATTTCCGACAATGAAGTACTTATTTATTTATTTGTTTTCCTTGAATTTTACGCCGTGTGAAGAATATTTCATTCAATAAGGTTTCATGCATGGGAGGACACCCAGCGGGTAGGCCTTTTTGAAACATCATAGCACACCTTTTCAGACCGAGCACTTGTGGTTTATATGTGTTATCATGACAGGGTTATGTAGGCAAGAGACCAGATATAAGCGTCATGTCCGACATTCATATACCATTCGTAGTCCGTAAAAGGCGTTCTAAGTCGATAATCGCAAGATCCATTTCCAAAACAACGTTTAACACTAACTCCCAAAGACAAAGGTATGTAAGAAATTATACAAATAAGAAATAAAGCCGGTAACACACAAGAGAAAAGTGCTCATCAGTTTTCAATGATGCCGGGCAGACAATGGATATTCCAGGCGAGAATTCCATATCAAAGTTCAAATTCGTAGTCCGTGAATGAGTTCCAGGTCAAATAACAAGTAAACAAGTATCTCAGTAGCATTTTAATTGCAACTATTCATAAAGGCATCATGCTGATGTAATGAGCATGGCTACCTTTACGGACCCTAGCCCCAGGTTAAGCAGTATTAGATACAGTTCGAAAATGACGAGCGTTAGAGACCCGAACCGATTAGATTGTGATTCAAAAGTAACGGAAGATTACGTCTTTCCCGTTAATATGTAAAGATCTCATACTACAAGAGGCGCCATCTATGATGTTACACATGACATACAAGACAGACAGTTACACTGGGCAAACCAGCGCCCAGCGCGCTCGCTTTGAGCTCAAGTCATTTCATGCTGGCTTCCTCTCCGAGGATATTTGAAGGTCTTCCAGCAACCTGCGGATTGTAATGAGTTTCCCTTGGGCTCTGCACGTTCTTTTTTTTTCACCGTAATGGTGGCTGCTGTCGTATTAGTGGAATGTTCTTGAGTACGGCGTTAAACACCAATCAGCTCGTCGGAGACATGTTTTGATCTATTCCTGAAGAGTAAATGGAATTACCAACCCAAAATGCAGAGTAACCCTAGTAAACTGTCGGCATACAGAGGAATGGTATTTTCTGCGATGTGGGTTATTTGCACTCATTCAAAGGCGGCGGAAATTGTGTAAATTAAGTAACAAAAAAAGAAAAAAAAAAGAAAACAACAAAACTGAGAACTAGAAAAAAAACAACCTAAACTTTAAACACAAAATGTGTAATAGTAAAAAACAAAATGTGCAATAGTAAGAAACAAAATTGCTCATCAAAAAAAAGCAGTAAGTAAAACTAAATGGAAAACGGAAAATAGTTAACATGAAACCCCCTCGGAATATACGTTCGTAAAGTTAGTTCACTGTTACCAGTAAGAATATAAAAAGATCCGTACCCAGTATGATCCAAGCACCGTAGTACCCAGCTGAGCAGGTGATAAAATAAAATGCACATATGTATAAAA